>NW_004525059.1:205571-207069 GCF_000260255.1 Octodon degus
GGGCAACCTTTCAATAGGTGACTATATTCATCAGTCATTAGACTCTCTGCATTTAAAGACACTTACGTTACCTTGTACAGCCCACACTTTCTTCTTCCACCTCATTCATTGTCTCTTTTTATAACCCCTAGCAAAGAATGTTAATACCACTGAAAATGGGTATGATGATATTGAAGAATTACCTGTTCCTAAAATTTTATCTTTCTCTGAGATGGTTGAGAGGCACATTTTCCTGGAAGATAGAGCTATTTCCAGGAATTCTCAGGCAGGTGAGTGGACAGCTTTGTCTCCTTTTGTGTACTTACTTGTTATGGAAAACATGAGTTTATACACATAACTCATCAATTTCTCTTTAGCATAAGAAACTAGGTAGCTTTGTATACTTGGATGAGGTCTTCTTTTCCTTATTCAAAGTTTATTGTAACTATAGCAACACTTCCAAGAGAAGAAACATATTTTTTCTGTGTTCATAGCCATTACACATTAGACAATGACATGTGTGAGCTTCATATTTTGTGGTTTTGCTGCTTTTCTTTACACCCACAACACATATCATCTCACTGTGAATATGGAAGCACTTTTCTAATTGTGAGGCATAACCTATCAATGTTTATAATAAAAAAGATAAATTTAATCTATGAACCTTAGCAATTTGGTGGAAAACATGTAAAGAAATATTTGAAGTTGGCATTTCTCATAATTGTTGCAGAATGTGCAATGGCCTTAATTAAAATTGATAAAAATGTATCAGTGGGAGAAAGAAAAACATATATTTATTTTCTTTGAGTTGGCACATAAAGTCACTGCAAGGACTAGCCTTTCTGCCAATTTATTGACATGTGGTCCATGGGAACCAAGAAACAGTGAGATTTGGTTAATCTCTCATCTTTGGGAACTGAGAGAGGATTCACAAACTCTCTGAGGTAATGTTTATTCTGTCACGAGGTACACAAAAAAATCTAGTTGTCATCTCTAGTCTTTATTTCTTAGGGTTTAATACCAGTCATTTCTCAAAGGAAATTTCCTTCCTTGTGTGCATTTCTTGTCATTATTGATCCATATTCTTTTTTATTAGTAATATCAGAACAATGTTTTGAACAGAGCAGTCAGTACAAGTTACCTCTATGTCCAATTTTATAGTAGCTCTCTGTGTTTGTGATATTTTGTACTTATTGTACTCACATGCTTTCTTCTTCAATAGTACAACTGACATTTTGCATCACAGAAATAAGGACTCTCTTTACTGTTACAAGCACGTTGCTTCAATCTCAAAGAGAAGCTGACAATTCCTGAAAAGAAAGCATCTTCACTTCTGTCACTGAGTCAGAAAGACACTGGATATGATGATGTTGAGCTTAATGCCATGTAGTGCCACATTTTAATTAACTAAGTCTACAAATAACTCCTATGTGATATTATTTCCAAAATAAATACCTGTCATCTTCATTACTATAATGTTTTGACCTCTATGCACAATGTAAAGGAAATATGATAGTAA
>NW_004525059.1:208689-209682 GCF_000260255.1 Octodon degus
CCTCCACGTTTGACCAACAGGCCTGGCCACCTCTACTGCTCTTCAGCACCACACTCATTCCAACTGTACATTATATATATTGTTTACTCTTCTAATTACTTACACTAGGGAGTCAATACAGTGTTGTCACATTTAAATCTGATTTATATCACCTAAGAGTATGGCTTCCAATTGCATCATTTTAGCTATACACTCTCAAGGTTGTCCTTCTTTATAGCTGAGTAATATACTTAATTGTATAAAAATAACACATCTGGGCAACCTAAGCAACTAATATAGACAGAAGAATCCAGGTTCCTGGCCCATACCTGTAAAATACAAGATGGGCAACCAGCTGAAAAAGCACTTGAGAATAAACAGACAGATATGTCAGAGGAATGTAGGTCCATCCCACCTCAGCAATGAGGCATTTGAAACCTAGCAAATGGCCTGGTCAGAGAAACAGAGGCCACATCCTCTCTACCAAGGAACAGCCCTGTACACAAATTCTCAATTTATGATTTGTTCTGTTACTTAACTACAAACTTTGCTTGTATGGTCTAAAATACAAAACTAATAGTTATGAAAGTTTGTTTGATTTCTAAATTTTGCTTGAAGGCTGAGGAGATAGCTCAGCAGAACAGCACTTGCCTGGCAAGTGCAAGGTCCTGAGTTGAATCCCTGGTATTGTTAAATGAATAAATAAAAACATAAATAAATAAATACAATTTACTTGTTGTTATCACTATTACTAATTGTACTACCATACCCATCTATGACAACCCAACAGCCAATATCATTCTAAATGGACAAATACTGAAAAATTTCACTCCAATATCAGGTACAGTACGTGGATATTCATGGTCACCACTCTTATTCAATGTAGTTTTGCAAAAGTTAGCCAGAGGCATTAGACAAAAGAAGGAAATAAAGTAATAAGAGTTGGAATGGAAGAAGTTAAATTATCATTATTCAGAGATGACATGATTATATACAATAGAAGATCAGAAAAAA
>NW_004525059.1:211087-212606 GCF_000260255.1 Octodon degus
CCTGAATTCAGCAAAATAAATCAATATAGTCCAGAAGTCCATAATAGTAGTGGGTTATGCATAGGACTGGCAATATCAGAGGTTGTTGACTTGAGCCCTTTACAGCTCAGCATATTAATATGGCTTTACTTTTTACAACTCATGTTTATAATTTTCTGCTGAACAGTTAAGACCTAGATAAAACAAGACCTATATAACAAGAAATGTAACTTTTGTATCTCCTAAGGTCAATCAAAACCCTCAGGATTTACCCTGAAATCCTGTACCACAAGTCGTAGATCCTTTGTCTGTGTCAGCCATGTGGATGAGTCACTGTCATTGCTTGACCAATTTGTTCCAGTTGAAAAGCTGAGAGAATGTTTTCTCTCCATGTGACTGTTCTTAGGTGCACTCTACATCATCAATCACTTTCCCCTGTGGCCCCATAACCTCCTTGATCAGAAAATTTGGGACACAACTGAGTTACATGATGTTACAGTATAGGTTCTCTTATGTCCTGAGTCCTCACTGATCTAGAAAGGCTAGAGCCAAAATATAGGCTGTCCTTTCAGACTTTCTTTTTCTCCAATTTTTGGTCTGCAAACTTCAATTTTTAACCTTCCAGAAGAAAAGCTTAATAATATTATTACCCTATAACATAGGCAGTTGATGTTAACCTCACTATCTGTCTGACCATCAAACATTTTAGACAACATGGAACAGGCATTTTCCATCAACTAATGATATGTTAAACTTTAAATCCCTACAAATGTGAAAAAAAAGGAAAAAAGAAAAAAAATTTAAAAGTAGGAATGAACAATTACATAATTTTATACAGAAATTTAAAATTCTAACTATATACAGCACTGTACTGGATAGTCCTATGACATTCTTTTTTCTTGTCTCATATTTTCATTTATCATACTTTTTCTTATAAACAAACATTTACTTTTGAGACAGTATTGCAGCAAATGGCATGATATGTCAAGCAGTATGTATATAGAAGGGCAGAATGAAAGGCATTCCAAGTGTGACCCTAGTACTACACATTGCCATCTTCAGTGCAGTTGCTTAGTTCACAGGTATCAGCATATATAGTTAGTCAGGGTAAGAATCCTACCAATTCAATGCTACTTTAAAAAACCTGCTGAAGATTCTCAAGATCATACCCTTAACCATCTTTTGCATATAAATGTATTTTTTTGCCCGTCATTTTTCCTAGCTTTTGTCCTTGCCATCTCTTCCTTGTTTTATCCTTAAGATCTTGTTTTCCTTTTAATTGTGTTATACTTTTTTACTTTTATTTTTTCTTTTGAGTTCTTACACTAGGGAGACTATATGATATTTATGCATGTGTGTCTGATTTATTACATTTATGAGTATATCTTGAAATGGCATCCACTTAAACATAAAGACATCGAATTTATCATTATTTATAGCTGAGTAATATTCTATTGTATAAAAATACCGCATCTTTTTTATCCATTCCTCAGGTGACAGACATCTTGGTTGTTTCCAATATTTGGCAATCACAAATTGT
>NW_004525059.1:214246-215552 GCF_000260255.1 Octodon degus
GCTTGCCAAAGAAGTGCTTATTCCACTAAGCCATCTCCCCAGCCCTGTGCGTCAATGTTTATAGTGGCACAATTTGTCATAGATAAATCTTGGAAGCAACCCTAATGTCCCATCAACTGAGGAATATTTAAAGATTATTCAGCTATAGGAAATAACTTTGGAGCCAGCAGATGGTAGTGGTGGGTAAACATCCCCCAGCCAAGCCAATGAGGCAGGAGGCCATTAAAGGTGTTAATTTTAGACCCAGTTGAGGTCTGGAGTATGAGTGAGACCCTCCACTCCGCTGCACCTGCCAGACCCTCCAGACCCAGCCTAGGGCCAGCACGTGTGTGGGAGAACTTCAGTACTCATGCACCAACCAAAGCCCTCCAGACTGAGCCCAGGCCCAGCATGGGAGTGAGACCTTAGACTGTGCTGCGCCAGCTGGAACCCTACAGACCTAGCCCAGGCACTACTTCATGTGTGTGAGAGAACTTCCTCTCTGCTACACCTGCAGAACCCTTCCAGACCCAGGCCATGCCCAGTGTGTGAGTGAGAACTTATGCCCTGCTCTCTGGACCATTCCACACCCAGTGAAGGCCCTGCAAACAGGACTGGTGTGAAACTATACAGCTGAAGTCATGCACAGAAGTTATCAGCCAGAACCGCTCAGCAAATTCAAGAGGAGAACAGCTTGACAGAGGGGCACAGCAGGTTCACTTCCATGGGCTGCAGCAGAAAGAAGCTGATCACAGCACCCAGGTACATCAGAATAAGTTCAAACTGTAGATCTGGACTCAATAAACTGAGACATTTTGCTAGAACCAGATCTATAAGAGCATGTTCCTTCTTTTTCTCATGACGGAGAGAGTGGGAAAAAGGTAAATGGGGTGAAATAGTCTGCTTGAAAGACCCCAGGAAAATCAAGTGGAGGTGAGAAGACAGAATTTAGGGGCATTAACTTGAATGTGCAAATTCCCAATGTAATATTTGCTTAGCAACAGATGTAATGCTTGCTCTTACTGTCTACAATACAAAGCCACTAGTCACAACATTTGTTAAAAGCTAAATATCACTACCCATGATTAGTGTTCCTTAATGTAGTTCTGTAAATAAAAAAATATAACTTTCTTAACCATGTAATCTCTCTGGGCTAAGAATTTCTAGAGATGCTAAGATTATAACTGTACCAAAGCTCTACACCGAATCAGAGAACAGTGCTATACAAAATGACAAAGAGAAGAAGCAAAATTCAATCACAGGCCCAAGCCCACCCAAAACAAATGTAGGACACAATAGTACAGAAGAAACTGGGAGTCACACAGCT
>NW_004525059.1:216082-229673 GCF_000260255.1 Octodon degus
TATAATAGTCAAGATCCTAGAAATCCACAAGATAAACATACTAAAAGCTGCTACAGAAAAGATACAGATTGAATTAAGAGTAAAACGCTTCAGAATAATGGCAGCCTTTTCTTTACAAACCATGAAGTAAAGAAGAACATGGATCAGAGTAATTCAAGTCCTCCACGAAAATAATTTGCAACCCAGACTACTATACCCTGCAATACTCTCTTTCAAGTAGGATGGAGAAGTGAAATACTTCCATGAAAATCAACAACTAAAAAATTTCACGATGACAAACCAATCTTACACAGATTACTAAAAGATATTCTAGAGAGGAACCAAAATGACCAACACTTCATGAATGACAACTGAAATAGTTCACCAAATAAGGAAACAGTTAAACATAGGAGAAAAGGGGGCAAACAACAACAGAAAAAAATTACATATCCATCATAAGTCAATTCATGTGAATTATAACCATAGATGTAAATGGATTCAATTCACCAATTAAAAGAAATAGACTGGCACAGGGGATGAGGAAGCAAAATGCAATGCTATGCTTTATATAAGAAACACACTTAACTCAAAAAGAAATTTATAGGCTGAAATTTAAAGGGTGGAAAACAATAGGACATGCCCCTGCATCTCAGAAAAAGCAGGATTAGCAAAGTTGTTCAAAGATAGTCTCAACTTAAAACCAAGAATGAGTAAATGAAATAAAGAAGGCACTACATATTGGTTAGGAGAAATATTTAAGAGGAAGAGGTAACACTCAAAAATATGTACACACCAAACATGGGAGCATAAAACTATATGAGACAAATTTACTTGATAAATCTAATAGCCAATACCACAATCTTAACAGGAGAACTTAACACCCCCTCATCACAAAAGTATAGGTGAAGCAGACAAAAGACTAGCAAAGAAATAGAAGAACTGAACCAGAACTTGGAACAAATGGGCTTAATGAATATATACAGAGTGATCCACCCAACCACAGATGAATAAATTTTTTTCAGTTGCACATGAGTCATTTTCCAAAATAGACTACATACTAATCCATAGGTCAGCTTAATTGTATGCAATAAAACCAAATTGAGCCTATGCATATTATCTGAAAGCACTGCCATGAAAAAAACTGGAGACAAATGACAAAAGAAACACAAAATATTCACAAATACATGGAAATTAAACAATACCTTCCTGAGCAACCAATGGTTCACAGATAAAGTTAAAGTAAAAATTAAACAATATCTGCAATTCAGTGAAAATTCAAGTGCAACATACCGGAATTTATGAGATGCAAATAAGGCAGTTTTTAAAGGGAAATACATAGCTGTGAACTCACACATTAGGAAAACAGAATGGGAAAAAATAAATACTCTAATGCTGCACCTCAAACATCTAGGACAGTAACATCAAACAAAAGCCAAAGCCCAAAGATGGGAGGAAATTATAAAGATGAGTGCAAAAGTTAATTCAATTGCGACAAAGAAAACAATACAAAGAATTAAAAAATCAAATAGGTAATTCTTTGAAAGATTAAATACAATTGATAAGCCCCTAGCTAACTTCATCAAAAAGAGGAAAGAGAAAACTCAAATACAAACAAAAAGGAATGAAAAGGGTGAAATTTCCACAGACCCAGGGAAATTCAGGAGATCATCAATAGCTGCTTTGAGAATCTTTACTTACACAGAATTGAAGACCCAGTGAAAATAGACAGATTTTTAACAAGGTAAAAATTACCAAATCTGAATCAAGAAGATACAAGAACTCTCAATAATGCAGTAACAACCAATGAAATACAAAATATAATAAAAAACTTACTGAAAAGTCCAGGTCCTGATGGATTCACAGCTGAATTCCACAGGAATTTTCCACAGAAATCGACAGAAGATATAATCACAATACTCCTCAAAATCTTCAAAGAAATTGAAAATGAAACAATCCTCTCCAGATAATACATAGAGGCATATATTAATACTGATAAGAAACAAGGGCTATATGCAACTAAAAAGAAGCATAGTCCTGTCTCATTAAAATAGATGCAAAAGTCCTAATTAAAATCAAAGCAATTAGAATACAGCAAATCATCAATAAAATTATACACTATGAACAGGTAGGAGTCATCCCAGGGATGCAAGGATGGTTTAATATATGCAAATCTAAGAATGCAACAGCCTATATTACTAGAGCCAAATACAAAAACCACATGATCTTCTCAACTGATGCAGAAAAATCTTTTCACAAAGTCCAACATTCATTCATGTTCAAAGTCCTACAGAAAGTTGGAATAAATGGCCTGTACCTCAATCTGATAAGAACCATTTATGACAGCCCAAAAGGAAGCATAATTCTAAATGGGGAAAAACTGAAATCTTTTACTGTCAGATCTGGTACAAGACAAGGATGTCCTCTGTCACTACTCTTATTCAATAGAGTTCTGAAACCATTAGCTAGAGCCATTAGACAAGAGAGAGAGAAATTAAAAGAATAAGAATAGATAAAAAAGAAGTTAAACTCTCATTATTTGCAGACGACATGATACTATACTTGGAAGACCCAAAAACTCCTCCAAGAAGCTACTAAAATGAACAGACAAATTCAGTAGCATAGCAGGATGCAAAGTTAGTACCCAAAAGTCAATAGCATTCCTCTACACAGATAACAAATGCACTTAGAGGGATATGAGAGAGACAGTACCTTATAAAACAGCACAGAAGCAAATGAAATACTAGGAATTAATGGAAGTAAAAAAGTAAAAGATCTATGCAATTAAAATTACAGTACTCTGAGAAAAAGGACAGTAGAGGATTTCAGAAAACAGAAAGATATTCCCTACTCCGGAATAGGAAGAAACAACATTCTGAAGATGGTCATACTCCCAAAATCATTATACTGATTTAATGCAATTCCTATTCAAATACCACCAACATCCTTCACAGACTTAGAGAAATCATTCCTGAAATTTATTTGGAACCAGAAAGGATCTACTATTGCAAAGATAATCCTGGGCAACGAAGACAAGGCAGGAAGCATTACAATTACTGAGTTGAAATTATACTACAAAGCTACTGTGATAAAACCATGGTATTGACAAAAAATAGACCAGAGGATACATAGGGTGCATTAGAAGATGCAGAAGCAAGTAAAACCACAATCAGACAATTTATCTTCAACAAAGAGGCCAAACATGCTTACTGGAATAAAGATAGCCTATTTAGCAAAGGTGCAGTAAAGTTGGCACTCTACATTCAGAAAACTAAAACTGGACTTAAATCTATCACCATACACTAAATTAAAATCAAAATGGATATAAATATAAACCTTAAAACAGAAATACTAAATCTCCTGGAAGTGAAGGGAGGAGGAAATCTTGAAGACATAGGGGTAGAAAAACAGTTCATGAAAAAAATCAAAGGTCCAGGTAATACTTGAAAGAATTAACAAATGGAATCTCCTCTTACTGAGAAGTGTTTGCACGTCAAAAGAAATTACCAACAAAGTGAAACAACAACCAACAAATTGGGAAAAAAATCTTAACTAATAAGTACTCATTCGAAGGAGTGCACTCAAAAATTTATGAAGAATTAAAAAATGTTAGGGCTCCAAAATGTAAAGACCCAAACCAAAATGAGCAGATAAACACATACTTCTCAGAGGAAGAAATTCTAGAAGCTAAGAAATACATGATAAAATGTTCCACATCACTAGCCGTCCATGCAATTCAGAATAAAACAACACTGAGATATTATCTCACCCCAGAAATAATATCTATCATAAAAAAGTCAATGAAAAATAAATGTTGGGGAGGCTGTGGGGAAAAAGGAACCCTTCTCCACTGCTGGTAGGAATGTAGACTGGTGCAACCATTATGGAAATGAATGTGGACACTCCTTAAAAATCTATGACTGGAAATCCCATTCAATCCAGCTATCCCCCTACAGTGAAATTTCCCAAAAGAACTGAAAACATCTTATCATAGTCACATATGTGCACCTATGTTTATAGCAGCACAATTTGTGATAGCCAAATCTTGGAGGCAAGCAAAACCCCCATCACCTGATTAATGGATGAAAAAGATGTGGTGTTTTTATATGATACAGTATTCTCAGGTATAAAGAATGATAAACAAGGGCTGGGCAGATGGCTCAGTGGAATAAGCGCTTCCCTGGCAAGTGCAAGGGCCTGAGTTCAATCCCCGGTTCCTCAAAGAAAGAAAGAAAGAAAGAAAGAAAGAAAGAAAGAAAGAAAGAAAGAAAGAAAGAAAGAAAGAATGATAAACATGAAGCTTTCCTATATAACTGGATGAAATTTAAAAATATACTTATAAATGAAATAAACCAGAACCCATGTGTAAATATTGCATAGTCTCCTTAGTGTAAGAACTGATAAAAGCAAAGGGAGATAACTCAGTAGAATAAGCACTTGCTTGGTAAGTGCAGGGTCGTAAATACAATCTCTGGTGCAGCAAAAAGAAATAAAAAAAAGAAAGAACTGGAAAAAAAGAAATAAAAATTGAAAGGTATAACACAACTAAAGAGAAAGCAATAACTTCAGGATTAAACAATGTAGAGAGAGCAAAGAGAAAAGCTAAGAAACATGGCAGGGGCAAAATCATACATTTATATTCAAGATGGTTAAGGCAATGGTCTTGATAATCTCCATCAGGTTTTTGAAACTAGCAGTTAATTGGTAGGATTCTCACCCTGACTTACTAGCTATTCTGATATCTGTGAACTAAGCAGCTGCATCAAGGATAGCAATGTATAATACACTTGGGCAATGCTTGGAATGCCTGGCATTCTGGTCTTCTAAGTGAATTCTGCTTCTAGTGTCATAACAAATATTTCTATACTCTCTCTCAAAGAAATGTTTGCTTTTTAAAAAACGTTAATAAAAGAAAACAAGAGAGAAGAAAAAATGGCATAATAATGTCCTGCTACAATGTTGTATACGGTTATATTCTAAATATCTGTTAAAAAAAGATGTAAATGTTTATTTTTATTTATTATTTTTTCACATTCTATAGGGATTTAAAGTTTAGCATATCAATTATTGTTGGAAAATACCTGTCCCACTGTATGTCTAAGGCTTTTGATAGTTTGACATTAGTGAAGTTAAGCTCAAATGTGCATATTATAGGCTAATAGTATCATTAAGCTTCCCTTAAGGAGGGCTAATGACTTCAGTTTGCAGAACCAAAAATTAGAGAAAATGGAGGGCTACAAGGATAGCCACTATTTTGGCCCTAGCCCTTTAAGGTTAGTGAGCATTCAGGACCTAAGAGAACCTGCACTGTAACATCCTGTAACTCAGTGGTGTCCCAAATTTTCTGTTTAAGGAGATTATGGGGCACAGAGGAAAGTGATCAATGACACGAGCAAACATTGTGTTGTCTCCTTACTGTGATATTCTGAAAGAGAAAATAAAGTATAAAGGATACAATAGATACTGGGAAAATGGGATGAATCTGTTGAAAAGGAAAGAAATACATTAACACCCTGTGATTTTGTTTCAGTTTGTTGTCCTGATGGCAATAAAATCATCACTTGTTCCCATTCTTGGTCTCTCATGAGTGCTTGTCTCACTGAATTTTGCCTAAAGTTTATGTAGAGCCAAGCAAGTGAGACTCCAAAGGAGGACCTGTGTTTCCTAGGTTCATCAGCCACACTTTGAGTTGTCGGGCTGCTCAGATGATATCAGCTGGCCACCTGGAGAAATCTGTGGGGCAGGAAATTCGCAGTTGCAAAGTGGATCAATTGAGCTCTATTTCATGACCTAGGTAAGAATCTGATAATTTAGCTTCATCTTTGGGATCTTCCATAGACTTGTGGGGTTTTATTTTTGTTTGTTTGTTTTATTTTGCTTTTTAGACTGACAATTTAATGAGACCAGGCTAATTGGTTCATCAGACATTTGGTCTCAGCATGGAAGAGAATTTATTCAGAGATGTGATTCTGAATTTGATCAGTTCTGGAATCTAATTTTTTTTTCCAAATTGATGGTCAGGAGAAGTAAATAATACCCAAAATTATATTGATTATGTATTTATGCTTTCCCAAATGCGCCACTAATACAAGTTACTGTATCATCGGACTTTTGTTTAGATTGTTGGCTGAGTGGGGAAGGAAAGACCTGCTGACATAAGCTGTTACTTTTTTGTTCTAAAATGAGCTATCCCGTGGTCGGTAGACAGTAAGTCAACCATTCTGGTTTATGCATGATTAAGAATTTTGAGAAAGTCAAAGGTGATTATAGGACAGGAATGAAGTCAGGGAAGCTCAAAATGACCCTCTTTTGATTTGGGATTACTGATTCTCACATGGGCATCAAGGTCTAGGGTGTTGTTACCAGGAAGCTTAGGCACCCAGATCCATTTCTCTGTATAGATTCCTGGCTGTACATGGTTCATTCATTACCAAAGTGTCTTTGGATGTGTCCTTGTAGATTTCCTGATTGAGATATGGAGATAAAAGAGAGGACACTGAAGCAGATGCCCCTTCATCTGCCCTTAGCACAAGGAGGATGGTCTCATTCTTGGTCTGCCTGCTGCACCATCTCGCTAGCCTGACTCTTCCAGAAAGTCAGCATGCATAGCAGACATCCTTGCCTTTCCCTGCAGGAGGATACTGGTATGGATTTATCTGTAATTACTAAGCCAGGAGCTCTAATATTAGAGCATAAAGTACATGCTTGAGGGGCAATGGGCCCATCTTCAAATTATTCTTTTTGTGAGGTTCAACTTGGGTGACATACAACCATTCTTTTGTTCTTAGGCATTACTGTACTTCTCCCTACTGGTCTGAGACCATCTGTAAAATTGCTGGCTCAGAATGTTTTCTTGGCTAAGGAAAGTATTTTGTCTACTGGATAAAAGCCCCATGTAAGTAAATGTTGCCAATGTTATGTTTCTCCCTGGAAGGGGAATATACATAAACTGGAGTGCCCAGTATTCCATGAATAGGCTCTTATGAGCTCATGTGTCCCCAGTAGTCAAAGAGTTGATAAAACATGCTTTTGACACCTAGCTGTTATCACACTGGGATCTGCAACTACCTGAGAAATTCCAGGAGCACTGTCAGAAAAAAAGGAAAGGTCTAAATATGCAAGAGATTATATGGAGATAAATAAAGTAGAAGCTCCATAAAAAGAGGACACAAATTTGATGGTATTATAAAGACAAAATAAAATACTAAAAGTATATTAACTATAGATAAGAGGTTTTAATTTTTTTCCTAATTCTTCTTACACAGGGTCTCTATTAATTGACCTACAAAATTTCTGACTAGTCTTTGTATAATTATAACATTTAAAAATTATACAAATAATGTAATTTAATTTGGTCAAAATATATTTTAGTGCCCTCTAATTTTATAAGCAAATTGTCTTGTGTGTGTTTTTGTTTGTTTGCTTCTCTTTTAAATCTGTAAACACCTATTTTCTTTGAGTTCAACAAATGCTCATTTTATGGTTTTGAATTTTTTTAAACATTTGTCTTAATTTAATTTGTCTTCTATATAAATGTTATCTAAATTAAAGTTATGCTTCCAACCAAGTTGTCAACTTTTAACATGATGTTTGAATTTCACAATATACATTTTACATTTTGGATCTTCTTTACTTTCTGTTTCTTACACTAGGAAGGCAGTACAATGTTACACACGTGAGTCCTATTTATTCCACTTATGAGTATTGTGTGTAACTGGATGTGTTTACATATTAAATCTTCAAATTTATCATTCTTTATAGCTGAATAATACTATGCTATATAAAAATACCAAAATTTTTTATCCATTTCTTGTTTCATGGGGTTTTGAAATAGATGATCTTTACTTCAATCTGATAAAAGCTATCTAGGACAAATCAACATCCATTATACTAAATTGACAATATGGAAAGCTTTCACTATAAGAATTTTTAGAAGTTTAAATATTTGGAATATCTCTGATCACATCACCAACAAATGGTAGGTGAAAATATGCTAAAGAGAATAATCTACTAAATAAATACAATTTAAAGCCATGATGCAGTACCATCATAATGTACTAGAATTGCTACAAGATATCCTAGTTGCTACTAAATGCACATGGCTGACACTGACAAAGGTTCTACAATCTGAGGTACAGGATCTCAGGATAAATCCTGAGGGCATTCACTGACCTTCTCAGACCAAAAAGCTACAACTCTTGTTGCACAGGTCCTGCTTTACCTTGGTCTTAACCATCCAGTAGAAAAGTATGAAGATGAAATATAGGAAGTAAAGCCATGTTGTTATGTTGAGCTGTGGGGGACTCAGGTCAATAATTTCTGACATTGCCAGTGAAACAGAAGACCCAATTCTATTGTGGGCTACTGGACTCTTTTAGAATATTTTGCTGAGTTTACACACCTATAATATTCAACAACGGAACTTAAAAAAATTGGGGTATAACTATGAATGTCCATTTTGTATCTGTGTATTCAAAGTGGTTGGGATAGATATATAGTTGCATTCTCTTAATGAATAGAATGATTTGTTCTAATGGTGTTTGTAAGTAGGATCACAAGTCTGCATCTTGTACAGCAATTAACCACTAAGAAGAATATATGCAGTGTATTATTTGTTGAAACTGTACTTTCGATTTGACTTGAAACTGTCTCATTGCTATATGTTTATCAATAAAATTTTGAAAAGAAAAAAATGCAGAAGTGAAAGTAAAGCAACCAGATCTTTTATTCATTGCTGGTGAGCATGTTAGTTTCCTCATTTTAGTATTGTATTTTGCTTTATAAGAAGTTACCACACAGTGAACCTGGCCAAATGATTCACATAACATCTATTTCTGTATTTTCCTATTCTGAAATCATTTTAAAGAAAATTATATTTGAAAAAACAGTATCCTAATTCATGTTTTCCATGAGAATAAAAGAATGAAAAACACTACAATATGCCAAATTTCATTGTAAGAAAATTGATGCAACTATACTGTTGAGAAAAAGTTGACCCTAATAGAAAGGACTGGAATATAAACAAAGGCAAACATTTTATAAATATAACAAAGAAAATTGTAGTAAAATAAAACACCATCAGTACACAAATAATAATAGAGCATCTAAATTCTTTAATCCACAATTAGAGTGAGAAATGTATAAAATAACAATCTTGGATAATTTGATATTTCTATTTTCATACTTATCTACAAAATGAATAATATCTCAATTGATATGAACAAGTTCCACAACATTATTAATTACTTTGACCTATTTGGAACTTATAAAATGCTATATGCAAATAGAGACGAAACTTGCTTTGCAAGTGTATGTTCAGGCACACAGACTAGGTCAGAGTCACCTTTGATGGGCAGAATCCTGGAGAGCTATACCACCTAATTTCCACTACTTCACCTATGCACATATAAATATAACATGTCTCCCTGCTTTATACTTTGGACAGAGCATCCACAAAACAGTCAAATGAAAGCATATCTTAATACATAATGACACCTTTTAAACTGAGACACATTTATAATTTTTAATATTTTATTTTATGGAAAAATAAAACAAATGTTATAACAAAACAATAGAACAGTAAAAATAGATAATATGTGTATTGTTATTTTCCAAGTAGTCAGGAGAAGTAAAGATATGGGGATAGAGTGTTCTCCAAATAATATTAGCATTGAACTTTCTTTTCAATGAACTAAGAGAAACTCATGATATGACTATGTTGTATTTTTTTCCTTTTCCCTTACAAGTTTTACCTCTTCTGTCTTTCCTTTTTCTCTTTACATTTATATATAAAGTATATTCTCCATTGAAACTTGCTATAATTTATTCAGAGGCTCCTTGGACTTCTTTTTTACTGTTTATTTATTTATTTATTTATTTATTTAGTATTTTTAGGGAAGGATCTACAGGGTGTTCAGAGTCTCACTACTACATCAGACTCGAAGTGATTTTCTTGTTTACAGCCCCCTGCATGATGAAAAGAAAGCCACATATTTTTTATGTAACTTTTCTCTATCAGACTTGGGTCAGAAACACTTGATATCAGAAATCTTGGTATCTCATATAAGGAGATATGTAAGACACAACTGTTAATTGGTGTCAAAAGTTTAGAAAGTTTCCTTTTCATACAGCCTCTGATGATAGCAAATCATCAAAGACGTTAATGTGAATTTCTATTTGCTGCATAAACATGGACATGTCAGAGGATAAGACTATATAACCTCCTTTCGGAAATATGAGCGCCCTTAAAGGCCTGGGAGGGCTCCCTGCATTGTGTGAAGAGGCTGAGACTGTGACTTGCAAATGGAGCGTCTGAGCCACCATGCACAGGTGCTGCTTTCTCCAGAGTCTTGCTTCTCTCCTCTTCACTGTTCTCGCGCATGCTCAAAGTAAGCAGAGCCTCACTCATTAATATCTACAGACTGTATTAGTACCAAATCTGTTGGTATAATGCCTAAAATCTGAAACATTCTCTCTTGATCACATAAATTTTACCAAATGTGATTCCTAGTGACTCTGAGTGCTCATTATGCTCTTAGAGCCTGTAGCATTTCAAACTTAGGAATAAGAAGTCACAAAGTTATGAAGATGTTTTTGTTCTTACACTGACCAGAAATTGTTTTAGCTTCTTCAATAAAACTTAAAGCTTACCTAATTTTATTACCTCTCAATTTTCCCATTATACTTAATGACTGAATACATCAGTCTGTGTTGCTATCTGTTCTTCTAATACTGTATGTGTCTCCTTCATGAATGTATACATCGACTTTTTTTTTTTTTTCGGAACCAGGGATTGAACTCAGGCCCTTAGTGCTTGCTAGGCAAGACATTGCCTTTTTATCCTGTAAATTAACTAGTTTTTTGGTTTTTTTTTTTTTTTTTTTTTGAGAGAGAGAGAGAGAGAGAGAGAGAGAGAGAGAGAGAGAGAGAGAATGATGGAGAGATGGGAAAGTAGAAAACAAGTAGGAAAAGAGCAAAGAAAAATTTAAAGGGGTAAAAAGAAAGGCAAAATAAAATGGTAAGGATATTTTCAAGAGGAGAGAAGGTTAAATGTGTGAACAGGATTGTGTATGTCTACCCAGTGAAAATCTGATTTTTAAATCTAAAACCATAGAAATCGCCATAATACAAGCTGCTTGATTGGATGGTGAAATTCGTAGTAGTGAAAAATATAAATATATATTTTTACATGTTATGATGAGGGTAAGTAAAGACTGCTTCCATAGTAAAAGTCCTCTCACTCTAAACTATAATTATGCCACAGTTAACCATGAATCTAGACTCTGAGCTATATTTTTAATTTATTTTTCTTTCTCACAAACCCACTCATTGGGCAGTTTCCCATTTAATATAGTCTTTTCCCTGTTATGGGCTCTTAAAACAACTTTTCTTCCAGCCTGTGCTTTACTTGTCCTACATCTTGGGTTGATGGTCCTCCAATCCCATTGTGCAAAAGATAAAACTGAGGCCAGAGGTAGATGATCATGAAATAATTCATATTATCACTGAAGGCACAGCAGGAATTCTGATGTAGAATATTTAGTGTCTGCTTATCTTTGTCAAATTTCCCTTCTTTGTGCTACTTTACATTGTTCTCTGATATCCTAACTGACCTGGTACTAGACTAACTCGTGTGAACTTCTTTGTACTGCATTTGCTCATTTACAATTCTCAGATCCTACATGAAGTTTGGCCTCCATGGAGCGTGTGGCTCAGCAGAGCTGTGGATACTTGAGCTTGAGGACCCTAAAGGACTAGCCTTTGGCCTGGAGATCACATCTACTCAGAGGGAGCTTTTGTCTTGGATGCTTCAACAGGACTTCCATTTTCTAATTCTTTTATTACATTTATTTTAATAATTTATTTTAGAATAAAAAATTATACTTTTAAAATAATGATGTGAACAGCAAGTTTTAAAGCAGTATAATAGAAAATTGACAATGGTTTATATATTACATATTATCATATTTAAAGTAGTTGGTCAGATTGTAAAGCATAGACATGCAAAATGATTTTTAAAATGTAAGCACAAACAGATCCTTTCAATGAAATAAAACAAATTAGTAATACAAATATCTTAGCTATCTTGTACATATGTATATATTTTCATTTATTTATTTATTTATTTATTTAGAGTTCATGTCTTTTTAAATTAATTTTATTGAGAAATAAATAGCAATGAGACAGATCAAAAACAAGTTAGTAGGATAGTTATAATAACAAATTGCATACTGTTGTCTTCATATAGTTATTCATAGCGCAAGATGCAGACATGATATCTTTCCTAAACACTATTACTACAAATCTTTCTTCTCACTGACCTAGGAGAAAGTAGCTGTATATCTAAACTAATTAATTTGTATATACAGATATATATTTATTCACTACAAAATGGTCCTTAGTTTATATCCCAATTTTTGTATAGGTTAGTCAGAGATGAGTATTCCATTGCCATTCAAATATTGTAGGTGCATAAATTCAGGAAAATAATCCAACATAGTCCAGTAGACCATAATAGTAGCAGTTTATCCACAGGACTGGCAATGTTAGTTTTTGACTTGAGCCTTTTACAGTTCAGCATATTATTGGCTTTATATTTTATGCCTCATGTTTATACTTTCTGCTGGATGGTTAAGGCCAAGTTAAAAGAAGGCTTATATAACAAAAATTGTAATTCTTTTTATCTGGCAAAGTCAGTCAAATCCCCTCAGGATTTACCCTGAAACCATGTGCAACAGTTTGTAGATCTTTTGTCAGAGTCAGCCATGTGGATGAGTCATGGCCATTGCTTGACCAATTTGCTCTGTGAGAAAGCCTGAGAGAATGTTCAATGTCTAGGTGACTCTCCTTAGGCACATTCTACATTGTCAATCACTTTGCTCTGTGGCCCCATAATCTCCTTGATGAGAGAATTTGGGACACCACTAGGTTACAGGATGTTACAGTACAGGTACTTTTATATCCTAAGCCCTCACTGACCTTGAAGGGCTAGGGCAAAAATGTTCTCTTTTGTCCTTTTCAACTTTCCCATCCCATTTATTCTTTACCTTTGAGCAGTATTTCTTCCTTTTCACATTTTTTATTGTACTCTTTAACTTTCTTACACTAGGGAGACAATATGATATTTAAATAGGCAATTATGATTTATTTCACTTAGGAGTATGGTCTTTAGTTGCATCCATTTATATATAAAAGTCTTATGTTTGTTCTTCCTTATATATTGATAGTACTTCATTTTATAAAAATACCATATTGTTTTTATCCATTAGATGATTGATGAGCATTTGCATTGTTTCCAAGATTCAGCTATTACAAATTGTGTTGCTATAAACATGGTGCACATATATCTCTGTGGTATATTTTTATTTTGTATCTTTAAAGAGAATAGAAAATAATAGATAAGACATTAGAAATGGTACACAATTTCAAAGCAAAATAAAAAATAGATATTCAACAGTGGTTTTTATACTGCATATAGTTGTCTTCAATGTAGTTGCTCAGATTACCAGACATAAACATGAGAGTTTATTCAAAATAGAAATTTTAAGCGCTAACTTCTACCTTCAGAAAACTGATAGAAATTAGTAGTGCAATCATCTTAGCTATCCTGTATATA
>NW_004525059.1:235687-242203 GCF_000260255.1 Octodon degus
ACAGGAGGCATCATGATCCTGACTATCTCTGACTTGAAAGGACCACTTTATTTGTATCCTTGCTTCTGTTTATGTGGTGTTTTGCATATATTGATTTGCATGTTGAACAATCTCTATACCAGTATTTTATTGAAGATTATTGCACTTATGTTCATTAATGAAGTTGGTCTGTGGTTCTGTTTGGACAGGGAGCGTTCTTTTCTGGTTTTTAAATCAGGATGATGTTTGATTCCAGGTATGACTACGGGAATACTGCTTGCTTTTTGATTTAATTAAAGAGTTTGAGAAATATGAGCATTGGATCTTCTCTAACATTCTTGTACAATACAGCATTGAGTCAGTCAGGTTTGGGCTTTTCTTAATTTTACATGTTTGTACTATTTCTTGAATTATACTGCTTGATATTGACTTATTCAAGATTTCTGTATTTTCTTGGCTGTGTCTGGGTAATTCATATATATTTGGAATTTATTCATTTCTTCTGAAGTTTCCATTTTATAACAGTACAAGTTCTCAAAGTGGTTACAAATAATCATTTGGATTTAGGCAGAATCCATTTTGATTTTGCATTTTTAATTTCTAATGGCATGGGTTTAGGCCTCTCCTTGTTTTGTAAGATTGGCTAAGAGTTTCTCTGCTTGTTAACTCTTTTAAGGAAGCAATCTGATTCATTAAATCTTTGTAGCATTTTAGTCACAATTTCCTTAATTTCTTTTTCTTTTTCTTTCTTTCTTTTATTTTATTTTATTTTATTTTTTTGGCAGAACCGAGGATTGAACTCAGGCTCCTGCGCTTGCCAGGGAAGCCCTTATTCCACTGAGCCATCTCCCCAGCCCCTCATTAATTTCTTGTCTAATCTTTATAATTTGTTTCTTTATTCTAATTTGAGTTTGTGTTGTTCTTGTTTTTCTAGGACTTTGAGATGCATCGTTAGCTTATTTAGAGTTCTGTTTTTTACTGATTAAAGGATTCACTGATGTAAACTCTTTTAGGACTACATTTATTTTACCCCACAGGTTCGAGAATGACATACTGGCATTAATATTTGATTGTAGAAGCAGTCTAATTACTTGTATAACTTCATCTGTGACACCTTAACAACCATAGAGGGTATTGCTTGATTTCCATATGTCTGCATAGTATGTGTGATGTCTTTTGCCATTGATTTTTATTTGTATTGCACTATGATCTGATAATATGCATTAGATGACTTTAATTAATTTATATTTACTTAGGCTTGCTTTATTGGCTAGAATAGCTCTATTTTGGCAAATGTCTCATATACTGCTAATAAGAATGTGTATTCTTATTGGGTTGAAAACTCTTTAGGTATCTATTAAGTCCATTTTTTCAAGATTTGTTTCAGCTCTGATATTTATTTATTTATTTATTTATTTATTTATTATCTTACTGATTTGTCTTATGTGATGTTGGTTATTAATGTATCCTATAACAATTGCATTGGTTTTTATCTGACTTTTCATAACTATTATTATTTGTTTCATGAAGTTGAAGCCACTGGTATTGAGTGCGTAAATGCTAATAATTATTAAGTGTTTCTTGTTGAATTATTGTTGAATTATTCCTTAAACCAATATGCAGTGACCATCTTTGTCTTTTTTAATCAACCTTAGCTTGTCAACTTTGTCTCAAATTAGGATAGCAACTCCTGTTTTGTTTTCTTAGTTTTATTTATTTATTTAATTTATACATTTAGTACATGGTCTACAGGGTCTCACTACAAAGATTGGACTACTAATTATTCTCTTGTTTTCAGCCTCCCAAGCGTTCACCAGTATGCCCAGGCTCAATTGCTGTCTCCGTGCGTCCCAGGGGTGGGGTCATCATGGCACACCGGTATCAAACCCCAGTGGCTGTGCTCTGCCTAACCAGGTGCTTTAATCCACTGTGCTATCAGGCCTGTCCCAACTCCTGTATTTTTTTATCAACTTCTGTTGCATGGAATATTGTTTTCCATCCTTCTATTTTTAATCTGACAGTATCTTTTTAAATTAAAAGTGAGGTCTTCTATATACTGCATATTGGTGGGAGCTTTTCTTGTTCCATCCTAAGCACCTGGTTAGGCCAGCACAGCGGCCAGGGTTTGATCCCAGCATGCCATTTCTATTTCCTGTTGGAGACTGCCTTTATTTCCTAACTTTGGCTTCACTGCTCATCCCAACAGGTACATTAATTCTTTCTGACTTATTGGTGTTATTGGCTTCCTTGTTTCTTTTTAGTACATCCTTGAAAACTTTTTCAATGCTGGTTGGATTGCTATAAATTTTTTGAAGTGCTGTTTGTCATAAAAATAACATCTCATTATTCATTGTAAAGGATAGTTTTACAGGATATGAAAGTGGAGGTTGGAAGATATTGTAACTTTCTGGTTTAAATACTTCACTCCAAAGCCTCCTGGACTTTAAGTTTTGTGTAGCAGAGTCCATTGTAATTTTAATGAGTTTGGCTTGGTATGCAATTTACTAGCTTTTTCTAATATCTTTTAATATACTATTTCTGGCAGAGTCTTCTAGAATTTGAGCATAATGTGGTGAGGTGAGGTTACCTTTAGGTCATTGCTATTTAAGTTCTAGGTTTTTCACATATATTTGTGTTGATTTCTTTCCATATGTTTAGGCAGTTTTCTGCCACTATTTTTGTGAGCCAGTCTTTTATAGCAATAATGTTGTCTTCTGATTTTTTACTTATTGTGGTAAGTTTTAATATTATTTCACATCATCTAACAGTTGTTGAGTCTATATTTTACATTTCTGTTTATCTTTAACTTGCATTATGAATAATTTTGATAAAAATATTCATGAATAAGTTTTTCAGAGGAGGTATTTGCAATGATTCTGAATATTACAGGCATGTGGGGATTATACTGTTTACATATGTCTCATATGCTTTAAGAAATAACCTCAGTTTTCTAAAGTTGTGACTTTGATCTCACCCCAACAGCAATGACTAAAAGTTTCCTCTGCTGTGCATCCTCTGGAAACCTTAAGATTCATGATTGCACCAACTTTACTCTGCATGTTTAGCCCATTATTAATTTACTTTGCATTGATCTAATGACAAACAGTATTCAGTGCTGAGGATCTATTCATGTACTCACTGCTTATTTGAGAAATTAGGTATAACATACAAGTCTGTTTCCTGGTTCCCCATTCTGTTCTAGAAAGCTATATATCTATCCTTGGGCCAATATCACATTGTCTTGACTACTACAGGCTTATGGTAAGTTTTTTTTTGTTGTTGTTGTTTGTTGTGTTTTGTTTTTTGCAGTACTGGGGATTGAACTCAGGACACTGGGCCTGCAGGGTAGGAGCTTATTCTACTCAGCTATCTCACCAGCCCCTATGATAAGTCTTAAAATAAGGTACCAAAGTACTTTCACATAGTATTTTGGGTACCCTTGTAATTCTGAGTTCCTTACGGCTAAAATGTGAAGCTAATTTTTTGTATTGATTTTATGTATTCTTATTTTTAGGTATACAATCATATGGTATGAAGATGAGAAATTTTGCTTAGCTTACTAAACTACGACTTTTTTGTTTTTTTTTTCTCCATTTATCTAGGTTCTCCAAGCAATAATGAATAAAAGTTTATAGAAGGTATGTAACTATAGGGATTAAGTAGTTTCTTTTCTATTCTTAGTTTCCTAAGAATTTTTATTATAAAGTGACATTGAATTTTGCCAAATCCTTTCTCTGTGGCAAAATCAAACAAAAACATATGAATAAATCTCCAACAAAATGTTTTATTTAGGAACAAACAAACAAGTGGATTACAGTCAAGACTATGCACAGGCGATGGTAGTCTCTAGTGTATCTAAGAACAAAAGAAAAGATTGATATCTTATTAGGGAAAGAGTAAAGCTATGTAAGGTGTTTTTAAAGAAGACTGTTATGGCACTGGTAATATTAGGTAATGCCAGTGAGCACTGCTTGGTAGAGGCTGCATTTACTGTAAAACTCTTCTTATAGTAACAGTAATTTGTTGCATTGGATTTTTTTGAGGTGCAGTGTGTCACCAAGCATTCTATTTTAGCTATGAACTGTCCTTTAGCTGCTATCTCTGAATTGATAATTTCTTGTCTTAGCATAATCATGTAAAACAGCTCACACTTCATAGTCTCTTCCTAAAGTCCACTTATGAGGGTTAGACACACGTGTCATTTCGAACCTGACAACTTTAGCATCTGCATGTATTGAGACAATCATGTATTTAAAGTATTGAGTTACTATAGTTTTCAATGATATTATTTCATTTTAGAGATAAACCACACCCCAAATCTTGTATGGAATATGATTTCTTTGTATTTTGCTAAATATTTTATCTTAGGATTCTTTTAGCTTTTATTTATTTATTACAGGGTCTACAGGGTCTCACTACACAGATGAGACACATAGTGATCCTCCCATTTTCAGCCTCCCTAGTCCTGGGATGACAAGTATGCACCACCACACCCAGTCTCAATTGCAGCCTCAGCATACCCTGGTAAAGGGACTGGCACAACACATATGTTTGTATTCTTGAGGGATACTAACTTACAGTATTTTATATTATTGTAATATCTTGACTTTGTTATTGGAAAGATACTGGCCCCAAAGAAGACTGCAAAGTGCTTTTTATTTATTTATTTTTTGCTGATATGTTTAAAACTGGCTTAAATCCTAAATATGTGACATAAAATATCACTAAACAAATCTGAGGCAGAATATTTCTTGTTTGAAGGTTTTAAAGTATGAATTTATTTATTGTTGTGACAGGATTTTGTCACTCAGTTTGAGCTGGATTTGTACTCACTTTGTAACCCAGGTTTGAGGCTAGGGAGATAGCTCATAACCCAGGCTACTCTTGAACTTGTAGTGGTTTTCTTGCCTTTGCCTCCTTAGTGCTGGATTTCATGCATGTGTCACCATGCCAGGAAAATGCTAAATATAGGGTTAATGTGGCTTTAAAATTACTTTGTACCCTTTTGATAAATTATTTTTTGATGTTATCTATTTCATATTAGCACACTGGCAAGAAGTGGAATGTAACAGTTCTGTCACTTCCCTCAATATTTTCATGAACTGAATATAAAATCTTCCCTGATATCATAAGTCATGTCACCATTTTACCTTGTTCACATTTTGCTAGGTATTTGTCAATTTCATTCATATGTCCTTGGTTTTTATGAACCAGCTTTTAATTTCATTGCTTTCCTCCATTGTTCGTTTCTGAGTTTTTATTTTATTGTGTTTACTTTTTCTTGTTACATATTTGTTCCTTGAATATTCCATGAGCTTAATATGTGAGATTATATCAGTAATTATATTATGAATATGTGAATTTAAATGTTTCTCTAAGCAAGTGTTAGCTACATGAAAGTTTAGAACTGCTATACCTTTGTCTCGCATTTGGTTCCAAATCTTCAAGTTTCTCATTTGATTTTTATGTGATTCGTTGACTTAAAGTAGCAGATATGCTTTTATTGTTTTGATATGTTGTAAAAATTCCAAACAATGCACTTTGACATTGGAATCAGCTTCTATTACTTTTCATAAAATCACCCCTACAATCTGAAGCACAATTAGTGATCAAAAAGGTGATCAAAAGGTGATCACCTTTTGGTGATCAAAATCTACCTAATTCCTGTCCACAAGAGCTGAACTAAAGAGGAATTTTCTGGGAAATTAAAGAGAGTTTTGCCATAACACGTGCATTGTGAAAGTATGAACTCCTGTCAGGTTTGGATAGCTGTAGGTAGCTTGTAATATGTAACTGAAAACCATTCAATTGATATTATGATGGTGAATAAATGCTTGTATACAATGTAGGATGTTTACCATTAAAATATGTTTTATTTTAAATTTAATTCAAATACAGATAGCATGTTCTAAATGACTTCAGTTCTCTTAAATTTAGATTCATTTATTCATCCAGGAAATTCTTTATTTCATTGAATATTTCATGTATACCTGTTAAAACCACATTTTTCTGTTTTGTGGTTTAATGTGGAAATGCTATTATATTTCTGTAAGTTTTAAAAAGCATTCAATGTCTTTGCACATTCATAAATAGTAATTATATATTGTTATGTGGTACAGTGTGTTGGTCCAGTGCAATTATACATTGTGTAATGATCAACTCAGGGTAGTTAACAACTATCTGAATCATATTTCAAAGTAAGTGCGGAAAGCATGCAAATTTCTCTTTCAAATTATTTTTAATCATATGAAATAACATTGTTTGTTATGGCACTCTTGTGTGATAGAATACCAGAGCATATCCTCTCTATCTGGTTGTGAATGTTTACCTGTTCACCAATCATTTTTATCTTCTCTATAATTTCTTACATCTAGAAAGTACTAGTCTGCTCTCTGCTTCTATAAGCTTAGCCGTTTTGTAGAATCCATATATAAATGAGATCATGATGTACTTGTCATGTGCTTATTCTATGGCTGGATTAATATTATGATCATTAGATCTATACACACTGCTGCAAAGAAAGAATCCTGTTCATTT
>NW_004525059.1:242303-243950 GCF_000260255.1 Octodon degus
TTCCTTATTGTCTATCTTTTCTCCTTTTCCTCATACCAATTGTTTATTCTGTTTTATCAGCTTATTTTACTTTTACAGAACCTAATGTATCTTTCAAATTTCATTTATTTTTCCATGTTCTTACACTAGGTGACAATATGGTATTTATCCATGAGTGTCTGATTTATTTTACTCATGACTATAGCCTCTAATTGCACCTGTTTACTTAGAAAAGCCTCGTTTATCTTTTTCTTTTAACAGCTGAGTGATATTTTATTGTGTAGAATCCCACATCTTTTTTATCCATTCCTCAGTTGATGGGCATTTTGGTTGATTCCAAGATTGAACTATAACAAGTTGTGCTGCTACAAACATGGGTACACATATACCTCTGTGGTATGATGTTTTCAATTCTGGAAAAATACCCAGAATGGTAATAGCTACTTTGAATGGAACCTATAATCCTAGTTACTTGAGGAATCTCCACAATGATTTCCACAGAGATTATACTAGTCTACACTTCTGCCAGCAAAGGAAAAGGGTTCATTTTTCTCCACAACCCATCCAGCATTTGATATGTTTATTTCTTCATGAAGGCTATTCCTTCTGGTGTTAGATGGAATTTTAGTGTTATTTAAATTTATATCTCTTGAATTATCAATGATGTTGAAAATTTTTTATGTATTTATCTGTTATTTTTACTTATCTGAGAAGTGTATTTTTACCTTAGATGACCATTTTTGGGGATTGGATCTTTGAATTTGGGCAGCTTCATTTTCTTCTGTTCTTTATATGTTCAGGATAGAAGTCCTTTGCCATTGAAACTATTTTATTGCTATTTTGTTTTCCTTATGCTTTAAGTTTTCTATTCACTCTGTTGGTGATTTCTTTTGAAGTGTAAAGCTTATTAATAAGATGAGATTCCAGTTATTGATTCTTTGTAGTACTTCTTGTGCAGGTTGGTTTTTGGTCATGTGTCTGTGTCTTCAACATTTTCAACTGCTTTTTCTTTCATTAGATTTTGTATTTCTATTTTAATATTTAGATCTCTAATGCATTTAAACTTGTGCATGTTGGGTTCAGAGAGATAGTTCAGCTGCTTAAGTGCTTGTAAGCACAAATTTCTGAATTCACTCCCCAGTACCAAAAACAGAAGGTAAACTCACAATTTATTAAAGAAGCCATTTTTCCTCTGATGAATATGTTTGGACTCTATCAAAGATATGATGGCTGATTTTGTTTATAATGTGTCTGTATCTTCTAATCTGTTCCATTAATCCTCATATTTTTTGTTTTGTTTTGTTATATTTTGGATTTTTTTTTCAAATATCATGCTGATTTTACCACATTAATTTTTCATTTATGACAAACCAAGAACCAACAACATATTAAATGGACAAAAACTGAAAATATTCACTTTAAAATCAAGAGCAAGACAAAATTGTCCATAAGCAACACTCCTATTCAATATAGCTTTCAAAATATTAGCCAGAGCAATTAGAAAGGCAACAGGGATAAGGATAGGAAAAATAAATTTAAATTGTCATTATTCACAGATGATATGATAATCTACAGAGAACACCAAAAACATCTACCAAAAGACTTCTGGAATTAATAAACAAATTCAGTAGCATAGCTTGATACAAAATCAAAACTCAAAAGTATACA
>NW_004525059.1:249155-251637 GCF_000260255.1 Octodon degus
GGCATATTTACTCAGTTATGTGATTGCTAAATCATACCACGGTTCTATTTTTGCTTATTTGGAATCTCCATATTATTTTACTCAATGGTTACACTAATATACATGGTTATCCGTAATGTGTAAAAGTTCTCTTTCCTCCATATTCTTATCATCATTTCTTATTTATTGTCTTTTAATAATTAGCTTTCAAATTCTGGTAGATAATATTTCATTCTGGTTTTTATTTGTATATGTCCAATGCTTAGTGATTTAGAGCAGCTTTTCATATGTATGTTGGCTATTTTTATGTCTTTTTTTGAAAGATATTCATTGAATCCTTTAACCCATTTTAACTGAATTATTTCTGTTTAGTTTTTATGTTTTCAGTTGAGTTCCTTAGAAATTATGCATATTTATCTCTTGTCATAAGTGTCATTTTCAAATATTTCATCCCATTCTGTAGATGTTTTCCTGATTCTTCTATTTCTTTTGCTGTGGTGAAGACTTCAGTTTGATATAGTCCACTTGTCTGTCATCATTTTGTTTGCCTGTAATTTTGATGTCTGATCTAAAAATCTCAGGCTGTGGCAGAGTCATGCAGCAATTTGTATATATATTTCCTAATTCCTTTCTGGTTTTACCTAATATATTTAAGTCCTTAATCAATTTGCAGTTGCTTTGTTTGTTAGGAAAAAAAGAGGGACCTCATTTCTTGCTGCTTCATGTGTATATTTGGTTTATTTAAAAGCCGTTGCTTAATACTATTAATCAAATTTTGTTTTCAAATTGTGTGCTCTTGGCACCTTTGTAAAAAGAAAACAACACTGCCAGCCAATATATTGTTTTTTCTGAGCTCTTTTATTCCACCAGGGTATGAGACTTGTTTTCTTCTCACTATTTTGTTGTTTCATTTTAAACGCAGTATAACCTCTCACTCAGGCCAGGGTTAAAAATGCTGCACTTTTCTGAGTGTTTAAAACAGCAACCCCCATTCCTCAAGGATGTTTTACTGTGATACATCCTGCTCAGAGTCATAAAGTTAAAAATATAGTCAAAAGAACCACTTCCCTCTCTGCTTCCACTATTGATCATGCAAATGTACACTTGCTTTCAATCAGAATCTGTATCAAATCTGATCACTCTTTCTCAGAATCAGCTCTATTTCCTACAAGTTCTTGCTAAAGTTTGACAAGACACGTTGAAGTCAGATATTCCGGTGCATTATCTTTGTGTATTTGACTATTGCTTTGGCTATTTGAAATCCCATAGTTTATATTGGTTTAAGGATTGATTTTTCTTGTCTTAATTTAACTTTATTATTTCATTTTGAAAAGAAAAAGGCAAAAGCAAAGACAAAAATAAAAATAAATGGCAGAAACAGGGTAACATACAACACATGTTACAGCTTTTCAAAACAAGAATAGCTGAATGTGGTTGACATGTTTTCTATTTTTATCATCAAATCTGATTCTCAGATTAACAGATATAGTTATGTAAGATTGTACATATGATTGCATATTACTGCTTACTTTCCATAAACCTTAAATTTTTGTTCTTGTTCCTCTTGTTTTTCTGTCTTATTACCTTTTATTTTGAAATTTATTTTGAAAAGCATATAGTAATAATTCACAGGACATTAGAAATGGTATATATTTAGAGACCAAGATAACAAATATTCAAGCATGGTGTTTGTATTACACATGTCTGTCCTTGAAGTAGTTGCTTAGATGATAGATATCAGCATACAGAGTTAGTCAAGATGAAAAATATACACTTTAACTGCTATTTTCAAAAAACTGATAGAAATTTTTAGTACAATCACCTCAACCACCCTGTATAAATAAATATCTGCGAGTTTTTGTCCCTGCCTTTTTTTCCTCTTTTCTCCTTTCTCTCATCTTCCTTGTTTAATCCTTAAGTTCTGCTGTTTTGTTTTTGCTTTTGTTTTTGTTTTGTTTTGTTTTTTGTTCCTGGGGATTGAACTCAGGACATGGCACTTGCAGGCAAGTGGTTATTCTATTGAGCTATCTCCCCAGCCCAAGTTCTGTTTCTGTTTTACATCTATTTTAACATCCAGGTTTTATTTCTTCTTTCTGGCTCTTACATGAGGGAAACTATCTTATTTATACATGTAGGTCTGATTTATTTTGCTAATAATAAAGCCTCTAGATACATCCACTTACCTATATTTCTGTGAAGAATGCAAGTGATATTTTCATAGAGATTGCTTTTGAAAGTCATACACTTATTAACCTTTGCAGCATTAAATTTTCCAATTCATGAAAACAGCTTATTTGTGTTATCAATTTCTTTCAACAGTTTTGTATATTTTTCAGTATGAAGCTCCTTTACCACATGATTACATTTAATATTAGGTGTTCTATTTTGAAACATAAAATGTGTGTTTTTCTGGATTATTTTTCAGATTATTTCTGAATCTTGTACTTTGAGTTTGTATGCTGCACCTGCAGTGAGTTTATCTATTCATTACACAGGTTTTTTT
>NW_004525059.1:257395-258858 GCF_000260255.1 Octodon degus
ATTGTGTTACCAATGAGAAATACTTTAAGGAAATTAGAGTATTTTACTCAGCTAGTCATCCAATATATGATTGTCAAGCCTTCATTCATGACATTCAAAGAAGGTTCTTCACACATACTATTGGGAAATGGATATAACATGTTAGGAACTGACATAAGAGAAGGCATAGAAATAATGAGAAGATTGCATCCATTTCTGTAGTGGAGGATGCTGGTGTGTGTGTGTGTGTGTGTGTGTGTGTGTGTGTGTATGTGTGTGCATCTTTATGGTTGTGTTTTTTGAGGGAACATGGAGAGTGGAGAGTGTTATACAAGTACTGTAGGTGATACAATTATTTCAACTGGTGACCAAGGCCCTGCTCCATAGATGTCTTAGTCACAGCCTGTAACATTAGCTCTGCAGCTAATTTTCTCCTCTGTCACCTGACCTGAGCCAAGAACTCAGGGAGACTTAGCATCAAATTAAGGTCCCCATAACTGAGGCCTTGTAACTTTGTTACTACAGAACAAAGACCAAAGAGCTGCCCAGACTCTTCCCCTTGCACATGTAACTCAGCCCTTCCCAACACCAGATGGCTCCCAGGGACCCCAGCCCTACACCAGTGCAGTAAGGGGACATGTTATCTTTGCAGACAGAGACAAGTAGCAGCTCAGAGGAAGAGAGAAAAAGTGCTCAGGGCATATGGAAGTGTGGCATGAAGGCTCCTGGACACAGTGTGTGATGACTCCTGGGACTGGCAGAAACTGCGGTAGTTGTGAGCAGCTGGGCTGTGGCCCTGCCCTGGACAACCTGGAAGAGGCTGCATTTGGTCTTGGAAATGGAAGCATCTGGCCGGATGAGGTGCAGCACAGGAGCTGAGCATCCTTCATGTGGATCTGTGCCAGGGCTCCCTGGGAACAGAGTGACTGCAAACATGAGGACGATGCAGGTGTGAAGTGCTCAGGTGAGTGACAAGACAAGGATAAGGCATTTTCACAGAGAGCACATTGGTCAAGCAATGGCTGTGACTCATCCACATGGCTGACACTTATAAAGGACCTACAAATTGCAGAACAGGGTTTCACGATAAATCCTGTGGGTATTTGACTCACCTTGTCAGATACAAAAGTTTCATTTCTTGTTTTATAGGTCTCGCTTTATCTTGGTCTTAACCATCCAGCAGAAAAGTATAAAAACAAAGCAAAAAAGTAAAGCCATATTAATACGTTGAGCTTTAAAAGGCTCAAGTCAAAACTTGATATAGGCAAGAAATAATAAATAAACAACATAGGTACAAACCTCTGTTTTTTCTTCTAAAGTCAACAGAAAATGGAAATATACTTTTTAAAGTTTCTAATACTAGGAGAAGATATCATACAATGTCTTTTAAATAAATCATAAATCAAAGATATAGTATAAATCTTAGAACAAAAATTAAGATTAAGCAATATTCAGAAAATTAAATGTTTCCAAACAATTGAACT
>NW_004525059.1:259674-265714 GCF_000260255.1 Octodon degus
AAATTATTTCTGATCTGATTTCTTCTATACCTTTCTGCAGTTGATTCTTTACTGTAAACGCTATTATTTCAGAGATATCTGGCATGTGATTTTCAGTTTCCTCAGTGCTAGTGTCTTCTGTATTTGTACTGGGTGGACTTGAGGCCTGAGACTGCATTTTGTTTCTTCTCTTTGTTATTTTGTATACCACTGTCTTCTGACCTTTGGTGTAGACCTTAGAAAGAGTTATTACCTTAGCACCAGGTCCAGATCTATTAAGTTCAGATTACTCCAGGTGGGTGTTTTGTTCTGGCTGCTGTTTTCCACTTCTTTCTGCTACAGCTGTTAGAGTTGAACCCTTTGTATCTCTCTGGCAAGATGTTCTGCTCCTGAATCAGCTGGGTGGGTCTTGCCTCTACCCTCTTTGCAGGGAGTTCAGCTGAAGAGTTCCCTGCTGAGCCTGCAGCCTGGGTCGAATGAGGATCGAGGATCCGCGGGTCCCGGGTTGTCTCACTTACTCACTGGGCCTGTGCTCTGGGATCTGGAGGGCCCCAGGTCGTCTCAGTCACTCACCTGGTTCTGTGCTCTGGGTCTGTTCAGGATCCCGCAGTGTGGGTCATCTCACTCACTCACAGGGCCTGCGCTCTGGGTCTGTTTAGGATCCCGTTGCTTGGTGGTCTCACTCACTCACTGGGCCTGCGCTCTGGATCTATTCAGGATCTGGAAGGCCAGAATGGATGTTCATACAAAAAAAGTATAAGCAAATAGGTAGAGGGGAACTAATGAAAAACAGTCTGAAGTGGATTATCAAGAAACCACAGAAGATTTACCTGCAGAAAATGGAGAAACTAAAATGAGGAGAGTGCAGCTCTCATGAAGCAGAAGCGAAAGAAGCCAGATCTGATTACTTACATACCATGTCTTACTGTGCTCCCTGTCTTCCTTCTTGTACAATCCAGAGGAATATTTTCATCGACTATTTTGTAAATGCAAGTTTTTAATAGCTCTAGAAACAGTTTTAAAAAGGAGGAAATCCCACTTCATCACGTTTTTGAAGAGTAAATGATTTTTTTAGAGATGAAACATTCTCTGATAGTTTATTTTTTGGTATAACCAGGAATATGGGATATTGAATTACGGCAAGCTTTGACTGTTTTGAGTGTCAGCTTAACATTCCATAGGTGGGGGTTAGTTTTATATCCTGCAATACAAAGCATATTAAAAGGCAAGTTGGATTCACAGTCCTGAATTTAAAATGTCTTGCATATTTTAAATGATTTCTATTCCCATGTTTTTAGTAGAATTGTTTCCTAAGGAAAACTCCATCTTAATTGTTGTCCTGTCAGAATTATGTGCACTCTGTAACATCTTTGGTAGTAATAGTCCGGTTTTCCTCATTTTGTTAATGTGTTGTGAAAGATCAAAAATTTGATTATGTACTTTATGTGATACAAAATTTTGATTTGGTGGGATTTAACACTTTGTCAACATTTGAAGATATTTGAACTTAATCCTCTTACAGAAAATTTCCCTCTAAATTTGAAGCTGGAAAGTCATGGCAACAACTGAAAAACAATGCATGGATTTTTTTTGGTATGTGTGTTAAGAGTTGTGTATAAAGTGAATCATGTGTACTGATCCTCAACACAACCAATAAAATCTCAAATATTGAAGACAAAAAATCTATTTTTTCTTGTAGAAGTATACCAAATTCTTTTTCATTTCATTCTCTTTTTTCTTTTTCTTTTTTCTTTCTTTTTTGGTGGAACTAGGGATTGAATTCAGGCCCTTGCACTTGCCAGGGTAGCGTTTATTCTATTGAGCCATGTCCCTGGCCCCTCATTATCATTTTCATTCAATGTCTTTTTCCATTGAGTGCTCTTAACTCCAAAACATAGGCAGGCAATATAGCTCAGCAGAATAAGCACCTGCTTGGCAGGCATAAGATCTCAAGTTTGAACACTGGTAACATAACAAAAAAAAAAAAGACTAAAAGCCAACACAATGGCAAAAATTACTGGAAATGCAATTTGTTTGCTTAGTTATTATGTTAATCTGTATGCATTCAGACACAGTATGATACTTATTGGGGAATTTAAGAATTTTAATTATGTAATTATGTAGAGGAAAATAATTTTTTCATCATATTGTTTACTTCTTATTCTGTACTTCTTCAAATTGAGATTTCTTCTCTTCCTATAAGCCACTGTGATGTTTTTGTTGTCTTTGTGATAAACTTCGAACTTTCTGATATTTTTATGTATCTGTAAAATTTATATTTTACATTTTTTTGTATTTTAGTACAGGTTCTGCAGGGTCTCATTATGTAGATTGGACTCATAGTGATTCTCCTGATTTCAGCCTCCCAAGAGCTGGGATTATAGGTGCATGCCAGCATGTCCAATCTCAATCGCCATCTCAGCGTGCCTGGGGGCAAGGATGGCTGAGCATGCCAGGGATTGAACCGCAGACTTTGAGTCTTCCTAAGCAGGTGCTTTCATCCTCTGAGATATTTGGTCAGTGCGTATTTCACATTTTTTCTACTATTTCTAACTGTACTTATTTAACATTAAATTTTATTCGCCTTTATATAGTTAACTCTACAGTAATACTTTTTAATGCTGGTATGTTTTAGTGGATGTAAAGTGGTTTTATACAGTAGATCCTACATTTATTGTAGGCCAATATTGAGTGAATAGTCTATAAGTGTACAAGGCTTTTCCAAGGTCAAAAATGGTACATTATTTGTTCTCAGGATACTTCAGGATGCAATTTAACTTTGATGGTACTATAGGCACTGATTTTATTACTATATCCAGGATGATACAGCTGTTGGTATCAAAATATTTTTCTCTATATATCTCTGTATGTAAGGCCATGGAATCAGTAACAATATGGTGATCCATTCCTTGAGAACTAGGAACTGAGACAAATACATTACAGCTTCCACTGCTTAATGAATAAAAGTACGGGGATTAAAAGCCAAAAAGAAGAGGTTGTTCTACCAAAAACCATCATTGAAAAGCAGATATTAAAGACGTTCCATACTCACAACAAAGTATCCCAGTGTCATAGACCTGAAATTATCAGTACAAAACAAACAAATAATGATGTAAATATGAGAATGCAAGACAAAACAATGCCTTCAAAAGTTCCCAACTCCCACATAACTAATTGATAGATTACACAGGGTGAAAAAAAAATCCACAGAGAATTGCTTTGTATGAAAAAAGGAGAGCTAAGGGGGCTGGAGGATGGTTCAGTGGAATAAGCACTTCCCTGGCAAGCACAATGGCCTGAGTTCAATCCCTGGTTCCGAAAAAAAAAAAAAAGAGCTAAGGTTAATATCAGGTTAATAAGATACCCATTATCTTATTTAAATTTAATCAATTTAAAGACAAAAAGTTCACACATAACAATGAAGTTGGTTTTATTCCAGTGATACAAGGATCAACTAACAAACAAATATGTGAATAAATATAAACAGAAAAAGAACAAAATTGTGTGATCATCTGGATTGAATCAGAAAATTCATTTGAAAACACTCTGCATCCATTTGTGATAAAAACCCCTGAAGAATATTAAAAAATCTCTATTTGATAACAACCATTTATGACAACCTTATTGCAAATATCATATGTAGTGGACCAAAACTAAAAGCTTTCCTTCTAAAATCAGTAACAAGACAAAAACATCCAGAAATTTCTCCTATTCAAGATAATATTCAAAACATTAACCAGAACATTCAGAAAAGAAAAAGAATGAAAGAGATATGTATAGGAAAGGAGGAAGTCAAACAATTATTTTCAGATGATGGAATCTATGTAGACAAACCAAAGATCTACCAAAAGACTGCAAGAATTGATAGACAAATTTACCAGTCAAATGGGATTTCAAAAATCAACAAACAAAAAAGTAGCACCTTGAGTATATTAATAATGAATTCAGGAGAAAAATACAGACAAAATATCATACATAGTAATTTAATAAAATACTTAGGTGTTAAACTAATCAAAGAAGTGAAATACTTTTACAAAAAAACCCAACAGGATTCTGGAAAAAAAAATAGATAAAAGAGGACATAAGAAAATAGAAGGGGCTGAATTGAATAAAGAATTAAAGGTCAAAACTTTTATGCAGTCCACATACACACACACCCCTGTGTCCTCTTCCCAGAGCCCAAGGTCACTCACTCCTGCTCCTCCCAATGCCCTCCACTCACCAGGTGCATCCAGGCCTTACTCTACACAGACATGGTAGGTACTTTCTTTGGATTATTAATCCCATTGTCACTGATGTTTCTCAGAGAAGATTTGGGACTGTGCAGTATCTCTTAGTTCACTGTGTGGACAGGAACAGGGAACCACAGAAAATAAAGACAATTATCCCACTTCAAAAGTCATATCTTTGGAACTCAGTAAAAAGCAGTTTTATTTTTGTGTCAAACTACATTAAATCTTGTTCAAATTTAGATTTATAAATGTCAACACCCATTAATACCTGTGAGCGATCACTGGTGATGCTGCCAGCAGATTAAATACTATAAATGCTGTCAATATCTCAGTGTAATCAAAGGTGTGCATGGAACAAAATTTTCTGACAAGTACAGATCATCAAGGCTTCTTACATTGTTGTAAATCAGACACCCCTAAAAGTGCAGGTTTTCTATTCACCATCAGATATAGTTATATGTATAACCACAGTGAACTTTAACAGGAATAAAAAAATTGCTATAAAAAATAGCACCCAAGATGTAGGTTGTGGGAAGTAGCAGCAAGTGTTAGCACTTGCTGCATCACAGTACACAGTATTACAGTATACAGTTATACTGGATTACAGTAATGTGTTCAGTGCAAGATTACTTGTGTATAATAAGCTTACACTTACTCTACTAGCCAGAATAACTCAAAATCCAATTATCAAATAGTAAGAAAAAAACTGCTGTGGTTGTTCAGTCTGTGACTGCAGGAAAATGTCCTCCAGGCCAAAAAAATTAGGGGAGCTTAGTGTAAAAGCAAAATGAAGATTAGTTTGATTATTAATTGTTAAGAATTTTAAGACAGGAACACAACAGTGGGAAGCCAATTGGGTCAGATACCCACGAAGGTGATGCTGCACATTTCAGTCTCAGTCCCTTCACAAAGTCAAAGAACATTTGTAGACTTATCAAGGTCTTGAGTGCCCTGTTCGCAAGTCCAGCTGCCATATGATCAGGTCCCCAGTCGGACAACTCACAAGCTAGCAAGAGAGAAATAAGCAGAACATGATGGGATTTCTAAAAATATCAAACCATGCCATGAGGCACACACTGCTCTGTATGAACATACCCTAGAAATCATCAGATATCATATAATCTACACTACTGTGTTTAGTACTACTGTCTAAATTCTTGGGGTGAAGAATTGTGGAGGATGAAGAAAGGGCAATATGTCCAGGACTTCACATATCTCACTGAAGATGTGAGTCATATTTCACAATTTAGAATAGTGAAAGAATTAAGAGAAGAGATGAAAGTCTAGGTCGTAGTAAACGGAGATGTTGAGTCATAATTGTTGGCTTTATAATCTAGTTCAATGCTAACATCTGTAGCTTTCTCTATTAAGTGTTCTATAAATTTCCACAGAAAAATAGGCACACTAGCATATTCACAACTTGTTGTCAATGTTTTTTCAAAATAATTTTATTGAGAAAAAAATAGCAATGAGATAGCTTCAAAACTGGTTTTTAGCACAGTTTCAATAATTAATACATTGCATATTGTTGTCTTAGTGGTTATTCATTGAACAAGGTGCAGACATGATATCCTGTCCAGAAAGATCATTAGAACAAATCTCTCTATTCACTGAATTAAGAGAATGCATCTGTATATCTGTCCTGTTTTGAATATACAGATACAAAATGGTCATTCATTTGATTCACCCTTTTTGTTTAGTTTTGTCAGATAAGGGTATTCTATTGTCATTTAAATATTGTAGGGTGTGAATTCAGGAAAATGTTACAATCTAGTCCAGTAGTCCATAATAGTAGTGGATCTTCTGTAAGACTGGCAATGTCAAAATTC
>NW_004525059.1:266187-266655 GCF_000260255.1 Octodon degus
ACATTTACTTGAGAGACAGTATGGCAGTAATTGGTATGTCATAACAAACAGTATGTATCTAGAAGACCAGAATGACAGGCATTCCAAGCATAACCCTACCATTACACATTACCATCTTCAGTGCAGTTGCTTAGTTCACAGGTATCAGCATATATAGTTAGGTGTCAATGTTGAAGTAAAACTCCTAAACACCCCTTACAGTGATACATGTATAGTCGAAGAAAAGGGAGAAGAAATTATACATAAAATATAATCATTGGATACCATTCAGCATAATATGAAGGATTGGAATAAATTCAGTTCTTCAGAAATAAGTCTTCATGTGGACATGTGAAAGCAAGAAGTTGAAGGAGGAATAATATTTCAGGGAACTAAACAATGACAGAGAAAGTCTCAGTTGATCCCACAGAAAGACATGAATCTGCACGGTTTTTTCACAGCAGTTTCAAATGGTGGTTCTATAACTAT
>NW_004525059.1:266755-268014 GCF_000260255.1 Octodon degus
CACTTTTTCTTGTGATAACCCTAGCATTTAAGTATTTAAGCTTTGAAGTTGAAAATTTTGAGAATTTTTCAAAACTAGACTATTGCAGGTACCATGATCAACCTGCTCTTCCTGATTTTAAGATCTATGCATTCTTGCCTTTTGGAAACACTACACCTCACCATTGTTGATTTAGACCATATAATTGCTTTCTAACACCAACATCACCTCTCCTGGTAGCATCTCCAAACTAGGGCTTCAGTTCTGGCTTCAGTAGACTGTTTTATCATGTGATATAGAGGGAAATTCTTCGCAAATTATAGAACTTTGGATTCTTTGATCCTATATCCATTGCCATTAATCTAAATCAATGTGGTGCAAGATTCCATATCAGTGAACCAAATACTTTAAAAGACTGCTACAGTAATTAATGTGAATAGCTGAGATCTTGCAACTAATAAAGATTAACTTGAAACTCAAGCACAAAAAATAACCCAATGCTTTCACCCAAAGACATACAACCTGCTGGTAACCAACGATAAATCAGGATCTAAGTCAGCCACACAGAAGCAAGGGACTGTTATTTTATTTTCCTATTTTGTCCAGATATTGGTTGTTATGGCTGTGTCTGGATGTCCCTCTAAACACTCATACAGCCATAGATGGGGCATTTTTCAGAAGTGGCTGGCTCTAGAATGTGTAATGCTAGGATCAACACATGGAGCAAGGCTAGGAACAAGGACTAGGATTAACGGTGTAAGTTTTCACCATCCTCATTAGCCTAGATGATGTATGAGTCATAGAATGAACTGTGGTCATTACTTGCTTCTATTATACCTTTTGACCTCCATGAAGTATTTCTCCTCTGTAATGCCTATTGACTATAACACCCTGCCTTGGAACCAGCTGATTATAGAATGAAACATCTACATACTGGGAATTAACAAATTTTTCCTCTTAAATTTTTGAGGAGTTTTGCCATAGCAACCAGAAAAGGAACCAATTTGTTAGTTATGTAATTTCTCTGCAGAAGTGTGAACTTATATGAAGAAATTGTCTATAGCAGAAAGCAATTCTCAGAGAGGACCGCAGTAGAAAGATGCCATTTGTTGCCACTCTCATCACTTACCAAGTAGTGCTTCCATGTTTAAGAACTTTTCTTAACAGGACACAAGTACTTCCAAAATATGAATATATTAAAGATCTCACCAGATAGGGAAAAGATAACAACAAAAATTGCAGAGGAAAGAGGAATGAAATTAGACATTCTATTCTCACAT
>NW_004525059.1:269249-270192 GCF_000260255.1 Octodon degus
GTTAATTTCTTTTTATATGCAAAGAATTTTGATATGATGAGATCCCAGTTGTTGATTCTTTGCAGTATTTATCCTGCAGTTTAGTTTTCTTTCATGAACTCTCTACCTGCCCCTATGCCTTTGTTCATTTTATATACTTGCTCTTCCAATAGATTTAGTGTTTCTGTTTTAATATTTAAATCTTTGATCCAAGTAAACTTTTATTATTAATTGTACTTGCCTTGACAAATTATTTGCTCAAGAAAAAAAAAAACCACCTAGAATCTGCCTCCAGAAAGATTCCATCACCCAAAAGTGTGTTACATAACTTGGCTTACACAGCCAAGAAAGCAAGTAGGGACCTGTGGGCATTGAAAATGCCATGAACCTCTCTTTCTTCCTTTCTGTCTTTCTTTCTTTCTTTCTTTCTTTCTTTCTTTCTTTCTTTCTTTCTTTCTTTCTTTTCTCTCTCTCTCTCTCTCTCTCTCCATCTTCCTCTCTCTCTCTCTCTCTCTCTCTCTCTCTCTCTCTCTCTCTCTCTCTCTCTTTCTATCTCTCTATCTCTCTATCTCTCTTTGTTTCTTTCAACCATGGACATATTGGAACTATTCTAGTTTTTTTGCCCAGAATTTTGTTGTTTTAAATAAAATACCTTGAAGTGATTGTGTACATGCTTTTGTGTAAGTAATGTTTTTCTAGTTTCACAGGGAAAAATCACTTAGTGTGAAATCACTGAATCATATATTATGTGTATAACTAGTTTTGTAAGAAGCCACCAAACGGCATATCAGAGTGGGTCTATTTGCACCATATAAGAAATCCAATTTCTTTGCCACTTTATTAGTGTTACACATTAACAATGTCATTTATTATATCTGGTCTGTTTTTTTTATTCTCTGAATACTTTGTCCATTTATATTTAATGTAGTTATGACATAGTTGGATTTATCTCTATTATTAGGGA
>NW_004525059.1:273292-274280 GCF_000260255.1 Octodon degus
ATGCCAGTCCATACATTATAGGTAGTTGTTAATGTATTGAGCTGTAAAGGCTCACATCAACAACTTCAGACAATTGCCAGTTTTGCTAATATCGCACTGCTGTTATGAAATATTGGACTATATGGGGTTATTTTGCTGAATTGAAGTACATTTTATTTTTAATATAGCAAGTGTGAGCCATGAATCTATGTAAAACTGATAGCACCTCTGGCCACTATGCTGAGATTCATCCTATTTAGTTAAGTAGAATCCAGAGCCCAAAACAAAATTTGAAAGTGGGCTATATAATTTCTACAGAAGTAAAGAACGAAAGAAAAAGAAGGAAGGGAAAAAGAAATATACATCACATGAGATAACTTGACTAATTGTACTGCTGATTTCTGCTGTTCCATTGAAAGGAGTGGTTAATGTTTAAATTTTTTTTTCTCTCCTTTATGATTTTGACCACTCTTATAGGCTTAAAACTCTTAATCTTAGCAATTAATTTGGGGACAGCAATTGTGGAATTCCTATCATTTTGTTTAGTGAAACTATCATTTCTAATGGTTTTTTAAAAACAAATTTTCATATTCTCTTTAAAAATGAAAATAAGTTTAAAAAAAGAAATAAAGAGAAGGAGGAACAAGAAGAATGCTGCTGAAAAGTAGATCCAGGCAGGAGGAAGTTGTCAGTCCTCAGCCCCTGAAGGCTGGAGTACCAGGTGCAGGCAAATTCCTTGTAATGTGCGGACTGCTCTTGTAACATCTTTGTAAGCTTTGATTCTATCAGAACCCTGGGAGGATGATTTAGTCCCAGGAAGTGACTGTGTTGGACAAATGTAGTCTTTTGGTAAGAAGTTCTCAGAGGTTTTAAACAAAGACTGACTTTATAAATTTACAGTTTCACCACGAAAGCCCTAGGTTCTATGAGGCTTCATGTAGGACTGCAGAAGTGAGAGAGGACAGTACACCAGATAAATTCAGTGCTCAAATCCCCTGTTTTTGCAGAT
>NW_004525059.1:275935-277402 GCF_000260255.1 Octodon degus
ATTACTATTTTCTCTGTGTAGTGATTTAGAAAGTCTCCTTGAAAATTTACCTAATGATCCATCAGAATATTTTCAATAACTTTAATTCTCAATATTAATGAAATATTATTTTTAAATAAGAGGGCACAGTTGTATTTTGTTATTAGTCCATATTAGCACTACATTTAAAAGTTCATTTTTCACTACAGTCCTAAGATATCTGCTGAATTAATTTTTCTAGATTTTTTGTCATCCTCTTATTCATTTATGTTACCTTTCCTTACACTAATACCATTCACTGTTTCCAGGCATATTTTGATAATATTTTCTCTAATGTTTTTTCATATTGGTTTTCTTGCGGTTGTGTAGGAGGAAATTGTTTTATCTGGTAAATCCATGATATTTAACATTTTAGGACTTCTGATTTTAATGCCATACTTTAAATGTTATTCTTTATCCTAAAATTTATTTTATGGATGTTTTATTTCTATAAATATTTTTATACTTTTACTAAAGAACATTTAAAATTTATTTTTCCCTTATCTCAAGTAAAATAAAAATAAAAAGTAGACTAGTGTTCCAGAATTTTTTAAGGCATGCCAGGTATTATATCATTTGCACCAGTAGGAATTACATAATATATCTCATGCCTTAATTTCAGTATAGAGGGAATATACATGTTCCATTCCATGCTGACCACTCGTGGCATACCTCCAGTAGCAATTCCCATACTTCATATCTATGTCGCCCACATCCTTTCAGTTTTCTCTTTCTACTCTTTTGATTGATTGATTGATTGATTGTATTTGATGCAGTGTCTTACTAAGCAGCTTGGACTCGTAGTGATCCTTCTGTTCTCAGGCTCCCCAATTCTGGGGTTACAGGCATGTGCCACCATGTCTGGTCTTGGTAGCTGGCTCAGTGTGCCCAGAGCAGATGCAGCGTGTAGTGCCGGGATCAAAGAGTTCCTGCTCTTGCATAAGCAGGTGCTTAATCTGATGAGCTATCTCATTGGCTCTCTCTTTCTAGTCTTTATTAAATTACAAATGTCTTCTTTCTCATCTTAAAACTTATCCTAAAAGTTGTCTTGAACTCTACCTAAACAGCTACCACTCTTTTTCTTGTGTTCCCTTAGTGGCAAACCTTCTCACAAAAGTTGTCTGCATCCACTATCTGCACTTTTTCTCTGACTACTGATTTTGAACTGGAGTGAGACCAGGATTTCCAGCCTCTTACCTCCTAAAACTTCCTGTTGCAAATCCCAACAATGACCCCCACATTAGTAAATTAAGTAATCAACTGTCACATATCTTTTTTATTTTGTTTGGCTTTGCTTGGGAAATATGCATAGTTTGTTACTCACATCTTTTTTATTCTTCTATTCACTTGTAAGGTGACACAATTTTAATTTATTCTACCTCAATTAGAACTGATATGGATTGCCATGTCAACCCCTTCTTCCAATCAAAACTCTTCATTTGGGTTTTC
>NW_004525059.1:281932-283048 GCF_000260255.1 Octodon degus
TATGCTTGATGAAGCTGTCACTGAGGGCCCTTCATGTAGCCAGAGACAGAAAGATCTGATATTGAACTATCGGTATATTGCAGACTGTCTTTATGATAGATGTATTTCATCAAAGGAGAAATGGTGGTAGCTTTTTATTTTTTCTTCAGTTTTCTTTTAGGATGAATTTTTATGTCAATTCAAAGATATTTTGAATAACTTAACCTGATCTAGGGCTCAATGTTATTTTCATTCTTGTCCTTTAAAAAAAAAAAAAAAAACTGCTCACCTTATTTACCTTTAGTGTAATTTTTTCTCTTTTTTAAAAAAATCTGTGCAATGTATTTTGAGGTGAAATTAGTAGATTTTTCTAATAAAGTACTACATTGGATGGCCTATAACACATTTCAATTCTTGAATATTTGCTAAAGAGTAGTTCTTAAAGTTATGACTGTAGTACCTCATTGTTTACTTAGATTTCATATTGATAATTTTCAGAAGAAAATGTACTACTGCAAATTGTAAACAGTAAATACAAATTGTACTTTATGCAAATCTGTGACTGTTGGCAAAGTCATCTTTGAAGAGCACATACAGTTTATTTTCCATATAAAATTAAATCTAAAATTATTTAATGTATGGCTATGAATTTTTATATCCCAGATCCCTTATCTGATTGAAATAGGGGGCATAAATATTTATAGTCAGCTATTGACTCATGCATTCACTCATTAATACAATCATCAAGGGGTGATTAAGTGGACAAGCATGCAATTTTCACACACTGTGTGAAGAAAACTCTTTAATGTGGTGTCTTGTCCTGTGAGCTATAATTTTTTGCTTATGAAGATGTACATTGGGAATGCTTTCCCTGAAGAGGAGCTTTCATTCTCTTACCATACAGTATCTACAAACAGATCACATTTGACTCTGCATGACACCAGCTTAAGGAAACTCCATTATAGCTCCTGAACCTCTCCTCAGTAGAAGTCCACATATCCTTGGAAGGGCTCCTGTCAGAACTTCTCCCGAAGCTGACTGTTTTTGGGTTTTTTTGCTGCTTTATGTCTCACATATCAGCAGTGCACTTCTCAGTATACTACTCTACTAGTGTATTTTATTTTTTAATCATTTATT
>NW_004525059.1:284348-288130 GCF_000260255.1 Octodon degus
TTGTAGGTAGCTTAAGTAGTCTACTTTTTCAACTGTATTTTAAAAGAAAATTAATAATTTTACACTAAATACATTAATTATAAGTAAGTATCTATGGTTTTTACATATTTTTGGTTTAATTTGGTAGTACTTGTATCTCATAATTGCTTTCTATTTTTTCTTTCTTTCTTTCTTTAATTCGTTCGTTCGTTCATTCATTCATTCATTCTTTCTTTCTTCTTTTTCTTTTTTTTTTTGCTGGTGATGAAAGTCCTATAGCTGTCTTGACTACAGTGCCTGTGAGATCAACAAGAGTTGTTGGAGGCATCTTTTGCCTGACTTCCTTGTGATTTTTTTTTATTATGTGCTTTGGGTCAAAGATCAATTAAAGAAATAAGAATTCCCCTTTCACTATGCCAGATCTTTTTAATTAGATTCTGTTTCCTTGTGGTAGGACCTTGAATGTCATTTTATTTTGATATTTTAACCCACTTTAACCTTGTCAATATATCATTTTTAGTGTCAAATTTTTGTAATCTTGATCCTTCAGAGAAGAGAAAAAAAAAAAAAACCCTGAAATAATGTTGATGAAGACAAACCAAATATTTACATAGGGTAAAAACCAATTAAAAGCAACCATGCCACTTTCAAAAATCGAAAGTCAGGTACAATAACATAAGCAATAAAAGTTTCAAATATACAACCCTCAATGGGAAAGAAATCAGCAACATTAGCATATTGTAAATAGGTAAAAGTTAATGTTTGATAATACTATTTACATGTGTAGAGGAGAAAATAAAATAATATTTGAAAAATATGACAGGGAGGATGAGAGAAAAGTGAAGTTAAAATATTCAATTAAAGAATACAGGAAGTAAATAGAATTAGGCAAATGCAACAAAGCCATAAAAAAGAGAAATTTAGAAAACAATGATAAAATAAAAGAAAACAAACAAAATGAGAAATAAATCCAAAATGTTCTCAGGTGAAGTGTTTGGGTGATATCTTTCCTAGGTCTGTGCTGTAGGAGCTCACCAGACACGGGCAGGGATAGTAACTCACATTTAGTGACTGATGGATTTTCTCGCCTGCTTCTTGCTGTGAGACTGCTTAGCCCTGCTTTGTCTTTCCCTCTGAGCAGAGTCCATCAGTATTGTGCTGCCTGCCTCAATTCCAGTAGCTTTTATTGCTTGCACCTATGTGTGCTTCCTGAGCCACTGGTATCCTAAACATTTTTGCAGCCTGTGGCCTTTCAAGTTGCCCCCACAAGCTCCTCTGTTTGTAGCAACCATCCAAGCTGAGTCATTGTCTTGTTCATGTTGCCAAAGGGGTAAAGTAAACAAATCACTGAGCTCATTTCTGGAAGTAGGCAGAGAGTGGTCCCAACCAGACTACTGGATATAATATAACCCAGCCTCCCTCTAGAAACCTTTTATTAATTTCTGGCTTCTTGGTACAGATGATGGAACCACAATGTCTGTCACACCCAGAGCTTACCATTGCTGAAATTTCTCAGAGATCCACGGCTAGCCCTCCCTTCTATGTGACTGTCTCCTGAGGCTGTCTCAGTCACTGCAGTAGGGTGATTCGAGAAATACTGAATTGGGATTGTTCTGTGACCTCTGTTTCCCAGAATATCTCAGTCTTAAACAATATGTCTCTTCTAAAAATACTTCCTGATTAGATGTATCAGCTGCGAATTTTCTGGGCCATGCCATAGATTTCGTCTACAATACTAACCTGGCATGTAATCACTTTTCAGAGTAAAATTTCACACTGCATTTCCAGGTTTCAGTTAACTATGAGCTTTTAGTGTGGTTAGTACAGCTGGTCCTTTTTTTTTTTTTTTTTTGTTTGTTTGTTTGTTTGTTTAATCACTGGAGCTGCCAGCTCTTTCTGCATTTATCTTGTGTTTGCAGAATTCCTTTCCTTGTAAGCTGGGATTAGTGTTGAAAACATCTCTGCCCTTTTCTTGAACTTGTCTTCAGGTTGGCTAGTTTCTCTTTGAGTTCTAACTATGTTGTTGGAACTTTTTATAATTTCTGGAACTCTTTTCCTTCTGTTTGAAAAGTTCTTGTTTTTCAGATTTCTTTTGTATACTCCAGAGACTTGATTCCTGGCTAGCTTTTACTTTAGCCATCTTTCTTCTTTTCAAGTTTTCTCATTATTTATAAATATAATTTAAGAGGGTTTTTTGCACCCAGGAATTTATTTATTATGCTATTAGGTTTTCCATTTCATTTGCTATATTTGCTCTTAAAAGATTTCCTTTAACATTTAGATTTCTGAGGAATTAGTTGTCCTGTTTCCACTTTTATCTCTTATTTTATTTGTATTTTTTTAATTCAGCTAAAGTTTGCTGATTATTTTTAATTTTCAAAACATGGCTCTTTGTGGGTCTTTTGTGTTGGATGTTTATTTCATTTATTTGTAGTCTAATTTTTATTATTTATTTTCTTCTAATTTTATTATTATTATTATTAATTATTATTACTTTATTTTAGTAAGAGTGTATAGGGTTTACAGGATCACACTATGTAGTAGATTGGACTCCTAATGGTCTACTTGCTACTTAGCCTCAGAAGTGCTGGAATTACAGGCGCAGTCCACCATGCCTAGTCTCTGTTGCCCTCTCACTGTGTCCCAGAGGCGGGACTGGGATGGCACCACAGGGATAGAACCCAGGGTGCTGCATCTGCCTAAACAGGTTCTTTAATCTACTGAGATACTTGGCTGGCCCTCTTCTAGTAATTTTAAGTTCAGTTTTCTTCTTATTTTAGACCTTCCTATAGTTGTTCTTTTTGGGTTTTGAAGTGCCTTGGTAGGTTATTTAAGATTATTTGTTTTTTCTGTACTGAAATGTTCAGTGTTGAAGAGTTTCCTTACCAAATTATTTGTACTGTACTCTGTAAATTTTAAATTATTTTTCATTTGCATTTATCTCAATAATTTAAAATTGAAAATCCCTTTGTATGAGTCTCCTCATTTTCTTCAAACCTGTGTTTTCTTCAGTTTCTAAAGCTGAAGCCCTCTTTTTATGACTTATTTCTTTTGAACAGAGCTCTCTTAAATCTTTGTTAGATTTCTGCTCATTTAACTAGAAGTCCTAAAGCTAAAGTGCTTCCCACTTAATTTCTTCTGTAAAAAAGTTGTTTTCTTCAAGCTTCTATCTTTATCTATTGTTTGTACAGTGAAATATTTTAGATTTTTGTTGTCACTGTTTTTTTTTTTTTTTTTTTTTTGTCTTCTCTTGTTTTGAAATAGTAGCTCACTCTGTAGTTCATGCTGGCATTCAACTTGCTATGGAGTCTAGACTGGCCTTAAATTCTGTGCAATCTTCCAGCCTTCACATCCCAACTGCTGAGATTATAGGCGTGTGCTATTATATCAGGCAGGAACATATTACATAATCTAGACATATTTATGCTATTTCCAAATTTCTTCCATTTGTTTATTTCTAGTATTTTAATCACTGGATCAGAAAAGAAACATAAGGGCCAGACAGATAGCTTAGTGGATTAAAGCACCTCCTTAGGCAGACCCAGAGACCAGAGTTCAATCTCCAGCTTGTAGTGCCTGCCTTTCCCCCTGAGGCACACTGCAATACAATTGAGATGGGCATGATGGTGCGAACCTATAATCCCAGCACTTGGGAGGCTGAAAACAGGAGGATCACAATAAGTCCTTTCCATGTAGTGAAACCCTATAGACCCTGTATTAAATACAAAAAACAATAAAATTTAAAAATTAAAAAAAACAAAATAAAGAATTGTAAGAGAAAACAAGACCTTCACATTTGGTTT
>NW_004525059.1:288250-289301 GCF_000260255.1 Octodon degus
ATAATTTAGCCTATTGTATGTACAGAAAGTTACTGTGTTAAGAACCTTTAAAAGTAAACTATTGGGAGATAGCTCAGGAGCCTAATGAGCCTGCTTAGGCAAGCTTGAGCAGGTATAGGGGACCACAGTTCCATCCCCTGCCTAACCAGCCCCAGTTTCAGAGTGGGCTAAGTCCATCAAAAAAAAAAAAGGTAAACTATTGATTTTTTAAGTATACAATGTAGTATAGTTATAGAACTTTCTCATCATACATACCTGAAAATTTATAGACAGATTAATATTTCTTCATTTGTTCCTGCTCTTAGCTCCTGGAAACAATGCTCTTGATTGAGGTGTATGAGTTTGACTGCATTAAACACAAGGTATAAAAGGAATTACAAAGTATTTGGCCACCTTACACCAGCTTATTTTTCCACAGGTTCATTTCAATTGTTGCACACTGCAGAGTTTCCTTCTCATTTTCACATTTTATGTACTTATTGTCAAATTAATTTATTATTTTAAATTTGAATGTAAAACTATGTGGATGCACAATAATTTATTGTAAAACACATAACATTTTGAGATGCATGCACACTGAGATAATTAACACTCATTTTACCTCATATACTTAATTTTTGGTGAGAATATTGACATCTACTCTATAAAGTATTTTCAATTTCTATATTATTATGAACTATATTCATTATATTGTCCAATATATCTTTGAACTTCTTCCTCATTCCTCTCTGACATTTTATATTATTTGAATAATATGGCTTCATTTCTCTCCTCCTTGACTGCCCCCAACTTCAGAAAATTATTATTTGCTTTTGTCAATCTACTGGTTAAAATGAAACATAACTATCTTCTCAACTCTCTTTCCTCAGAAAGCCCACATCTTCGCCTAGTGAACACCAAGAGTCACTGTGCAGGGACAGTGGAGATCCTGTACCAGGGATCCTGGGGCACCATCTGTGATGATAGTTGGGACCTGAAAGATGCCCGCGTGGTGTGCAGACAGCTGGGCTGTGGAGTGGCCCTCAATGCCATGATCGGTGCTCACTTTGGG
>NW_004525060.1:0-7608 GCF_000260255.1 Octodon degus
AACTGAAATTACCTTGTAGATTTTGTTTTAAAAATACTAAAATCAAATGGAAAAATATGTAATTAACAGCAATAATTTAATATGAGGCTTTGAATCTAAATAAGAGGTAATAATTTTAAATGGATGTCCACTATAATCATGTTTATGATTGCATGCAAATAAATGTAATTCTGAACAGAATAGCAGTGACAGCAAATGAATATTTAACTTCTATTAGTTTGTATTTCAGTACTCTTTAAAGATTATATTTATTTTATCTAATTATATTATTATTCCAATATTTACTACAAATACAGGTATCGGTGATGTAAAATTGGGTCAAATCCCAGCTCTTTTTTTCATTATTATTATTATTTTTTTTTTGGTGGAACCGGTTTTGAACTCAGACCCTTGCGCTTGCCAGCGAAGTGCTTATTCTACTGAGCCATTTACCTGGCCCCTCTTTTATTCATTATATAAGGCTAAGTAAGTAAACTGTTTCTTTTTATTTTCTTTGATTCTTTTCTTTTCTTGCTCTTACTGTCTTTCTGAAATTTATTTTATTGTTACATTTTAGACATACATAGTAACATTTATTAGGGAATTTGTAACTGAACCTGACATACAGTGGATTCTTTAATTGTAAGCTCAATCCATTCCCAAGGGATGGTTGTATCTCCAGTTGGTTGCAAGTCAAGATTATTCTTCCACAAGAAAGAGTGGGAATAGCCATAATGCATTACAGACCTCCCAAAGACCCCTAACTAACCTGTCCATAATTTTAATAACTTGCATACTGTGCATAGTTTACCAGAAACTGCAATTATTTTCCTAGTATATGCACCAAAACGTTATAAAATCTACCTAATATGCCAGAAAAATTTCTTGCTGTAGTCACCATTCAAGTTGACATGTTTGACTTTCAGGAAGAGAGGATGAAATGCAAGGTGGTTATTTTTTGATAGTAGAGTCCTTTTCAGTAAGCACATCAAGAATCTGGCTCTCTGGTATCTTGTATCTCTTTGGGAGAGGAGGGCCTATAGCCCACTAGGACCTACTTCTGACTCTGTAAGTCTCAAGCTTTTTAGAATAAAAAAAGTTCTGGTTTTATTTTCTGTCTTCTCTTTAAGGCTGTTCTTTAGTATAATACATCACTTTCATTATACAAGTGAATGCAATGACTGATGTTTTCCTCTGTCTGTGAGGGTCCTCTCTACAAATGTTTGTAGCTCTGTCCATTTTTTCAGGATATCCACCATTTCAGAAGAACTTTTCTGCACTGATTGCAGCTATTTGATTAGGTTCACCCATTGATAATTCATCTGAGGGTTCCTCCACAAGGTCTACCTGCAAGACTCTGGACTTGCTATAGTGATAATGCCATTAACAACATGATCAATTGAAGGATCAGGCTTCCGTACACGGTTTTCAAAATCTCCTGTATAATTTTAGGCTACACTTTCTTCCAGGCATCTCTGTCCTAAGATATACATTGCCCCCAAGATTTCACAATTAACTTCACATGGGAAAGAATATTTTAATATTCCTTCCAGAACTCTTTAAAGAATAAATCTGTATCTGAGACTATCTGGCAGCACTTCAGGAACAGTTACTTGGTGTCCAATTTTTAAAGTTATCTAAAACCAGCTTGCTGATAGGCTGCAATTAGTAGTTGTAGCAGGAAAAATTTGACAGAGAGCCATAGGAATTCTTCAGTCAATTCTTTCAAATCTCATGGATGAGCAGGAACATGGTCAATGATGAGGAAAGCCTTGAGTGGTAAATATTCAACCTCCATATATTTCTTAACAGTATGTAGAAATATTCTCAGTCTCACTCAAGAAACAGTACTCTTGTTAGTCAGGCTTTTACATTAGATCTCAACATAATCCCTAGCCCATCCTTCACAACTATATTTTCTGAACTCTCCAGAGGTCTCAGAATGATATAGCAAGAGAAACTTTATTTTCAGGTCACTACTTAGATTGGCACATAAAAATAAGATTAGCCTACCCTTCATAGGCTTGTAGCCTGGCATTTTCTTCTCTTTTTGGGAATGTATGTTCTCTGAGGATTTCACTCAGAAAAGGCAGTTTCATCACAGTTGAAAACTTGATGAGAGCAAAAGTCATCATCATTTCAAAGTGATATAGTAATTTTCAGCAGCCCTTTTATCCACACTGGCCCTTTCATCATGCTTTATTACACTATGAACCTAGGTTCTTGCTGGGGTTTTTTTTTCCTTTTTTTTTTTTTGTTCCAAGGATTGAACTCATGACCTTGTACTTATCAGTCAAGCACTTATTCCACTGAGCTATACTCCTGACCCCTCATTTTTAAAATCTGGGAAACTTTTTGTTTGTTTGTATTTACTATTTAAAATAAATTAAATTATAAGAAAACAGACATTGGCTGTACAATTATCCAAGCTACTTTGTGTATGTACATATATATTTCTATAATATAACAACGATTATTGGATTTCTATAACTTTGCTTAGTGAAATTCTGTACCAACTCTAATGTTTTTCTCCTTACTATTTTTTGTTATTATCTTTAAAAATAAAAATAGAGCTTTCCCCAAAGACTGCCTGAGAACTAGGTAGGTTAGACCCTGTACCTTCAGCCTTACTGCAGTAATTAGCTGACTCTGGCCAATCCTCCTCAACCTAAAGACTATCATGGAGACTCACAGGCCTAGGACACTTGCAAGCATTCCCACCAGAATTTGCTGATTCAGGCTACCCCTCCAAGTCCTGAAGAGTGTTGGGGAGTTGAGACTAGCACAGGGAGATGTGGGATCCTTGGGAAGTGCTAACCTGCACCAATCCACCATCAGAAGAGTCTAGCAAAACTTCAGCCATCTCTCACCATCATTAAATCTTTCTTGAACTTTAGCCTTCCCCCTGTCTTTAATGGAGAAGAAATCATATTGAACTCCACACAGCAGAAGCTTTGGTGAGCATACATTGCCTTCTCACTCTTCGGGGAGCCTTGCTGACCTGCAACCCACCCATTTGTCATCACAGCAAAAAATGACAAAAGGAACAAACAAAAGGCAAACTCAGAACTCTAGCCCTCCCAAACCAGTCCAGGATACAAGGTCATAGATGAACTTTGAAATCACACACCTGAAATTTCTTAGATGATAGCAACTCAAGTGAAGAAACAACTCCATCAGGCTATGGAGGAAATCAGATCAGAAACAATCTTTCAGGTAAAAGAAGAAATGACAACAATCATGAAAGAATTGCTTGCTATATCTAAGGAAGACACAGATAAAAAAACAAAAGGAAATAGGAAAAGGATGGAAATAATGAATGAATAATACAAAGAAGAATTAGAATTCATAAAACAAATTCAAACAGATATCCAGGACATTAAGAATTCTGTTTAAAGCTGGGAAGCTGCATAAAAGAAAGACAAGATATAATTTCTGCATTGATAGTATTGCAGCTACTAAACACGAAAAGAAACATCTTCGAAGAATAATGAGAAACCAGGAAATAACAATGCAACAGCTGCAAGATGATGCAAAGAAAAGTAATAGAAGACATAAATGTCAACAGAACAGCTGGAGATAACACAAAATTCATAAAAAAGCATTTGCAGAAATAGTAGCAGAAAGTTTCCCAGGCATGAGAAAATAACCTGACAGAGAGTTAAGTGAGGCCTATAGAACTCCAGCTAGCCATAATCAAAATAAATTATCACCTAGAAAGAAAATATTCAAGATCCCAGATTCTGAGTAAATGAACAGAATATTAAAATCTGTTAAAGAGAAGAAACCAATCATCTATAGTGGAAAGCCCATAAGAATAATGGATGATTTATCAATACAGATCATCAAATCCAGAAGTGCTTGGAGTGAGATATTTCAGGACTGAAAGAAAAGAACTTTCAACACAGGTTGATGTATTCTGCAAAAGTATCTATCAAATTTAATGAAGAGATCAGAAATTTCCATGTCAAGAACAACTGAAGAAATGTATGGCAAGCAAACTAACCCTACAAAAAGTACTGACGTATACATTAGAAAGAGACAAATATGACCACACTTTCAACAATAGAAGAGAACTACTAAGCAAAGAAAGCAATTAAGTAAAGGGCAAAAGTGAGGAATCCTATAGCAGGAAAATAACATGAAAAGATAAGCCAAAACATATCATCTATAACTATTTATGTAAATGGCCTCAAATTACCAAACAAAAGTAGTAGATTAGCAGAGTGAATCAAGAAACAAAAATCCAACACTATGCTGCATACAGGAAACATATTTAACTCAAAAAAGAAATTAACAAACTGAATGTCAAAGGATAGAAAACAATACTTCATGTGACAAGAACCAGAAAAAAGCAGGGGTAAATATTCTGGTTGCAGAAAATGTCAACTTCAAATGAAATGTGATTAGAAGACACAAAGAGGATTACTACCTACTTATGAAAGGAAAACTGTGATGGGAAGAAATAATAGTTATAAATACATATGCATCTAATGTAGGAGCACCCAGCTATGTAAGAAAAATTTTAACAGGCATAAAAAGATCAAATGACCAATAACACTATTTTACTGGAGGACTTTAACACCCTATTGACACAAACATATAGAACAACTAGGCAAAGAATCAGCAAAGAAATAATAGAACTAAAGCAAAACTTGTGAAGAAATGAACTTAGTAGAGATTTACAGTTTCCACCCAAAAGCATCATAACACATTCTTCGCAGATGCACATGGAATATCTCCAAAATAGATCATATGTTAGCACATAGAACTTGCTTAAGTAAATACAAATGAATAAAAATTATTCCATGCATATCATGTGACCACAGTGCAATGAAACTTGATGTTATTTACAAAAGAAACAGCAAAGACTCTATAAACATATGGAAATTAAACAATATCCTCTTGAAAAATCAGTGGGTGACAGATGAAATTAAGGAAGAGATTAAACGTTTAGAACTCAACAAAAATGCAAATGCAATTCACCAGATCCTGTGGGATGCAATGCAAATTCTCATATCAGGAAAATAGAACAAGCTCAAATAAACAATCTTATGCTGCACCTCTACCTCCTCTAGAAAAGAGCAAATCAAGCAAAAAGCCCAAAGAAAGTGGGAAATTATAAAGATCAGAGCCCAAATTAATACAATGGAGATGAATAAAACAATTAGAAGAACTAATGAATTTAAAAGGTGGTTCTTTGAAAAAATAAATAAAAATTTTAAACCCTTAGAAAAATTAATTAAAAGAAGGACACAAAAAATTCAAATTCATGCAATGAGGAAAAAAAGGGTGAAACCAACACAGACGTTATAAGATTTCAGAAGATCACTGTACTTATTTCCAAAATCTTTACTCTCACAAAATGAAAAATGCAGATCAAATTGACATGTTCCTAGATATATATGAACTACCAAACCTAAATCAAGAAGACATAAAATTACTAAATAACCTAATATCAGTCAATTATTTTGAAAATGTAATAAAAAAATTTGCCACAAAAAATGCCCAGGTTGTGATGGATTCAGGTTTTAATTCTACAAGTTATTTAGGGAGGACCTAATGCAAACTCTTCAATGAAGTGGAAAAGGAAGCAATTCTCCCAAACTCATCCTAGAAGCAGCTATTTCTCTGATATGAAAATCAGAGAAAGACCCAGCCTCCCCAAAAGAGTATTTCAGGCCAATCTCAATGATAAAAATAGATACAAAAATTCCCAATAAAATACAAGAAAACACAAAGTAGTAAATCATCAAAAAGATTACACATCACTATCATGTGGAATTCATCCCAGGAATGCTGGAATGACTTAATATATGCAAAATCATAAATGTAATACATCACATTAATAGATCCAAAGACACATGATCATCTTAATACATGCAGATAAAGGTTTTGACAAACTCCAACACTCATTCATGACAAAAATCACTACAGAAAACTAGAACAGATGGTCATCACCTCAAACTGATAAAAAGCCATCTATAACAAACCAACAGATAAAATTATACTAAATGGACAAAATTGAAAGCCTTCACCTTAAAATCAAGAACAAGTCGATTCTGCTGTCACCATTCCTGTTCAATATAATTCTGGAAATATTAGTGAGACTAAATAGACAAGAGAAAGAAATAAAAAGAATAATGATTAGAAAAGAAGAAGTGAAATTATCACTATTTGTAGATGACATGATACTGCACATAGAAGACCCAAAAAAATCCTCAAAGAGACTTGTAGATTTAATAAACAAATTAAGTACTACAGCAGAATACAAAGTTGATACTCAAAAATCAATAACATTTATATGCACAAACAATGAACACACAAAGAAAGAAATTATGGAAAAAATATATTTCACAATATCTCCCCAAATAATGAAAAACATGTGAATCAATCTCACAAAGTAAGTAAAGATTTATACAGCAAACTTATACTACTCTGAAAAAGAGGGATCAAAGAGGATGTCTCAAAAGATATTCCTTGCCCTTGTATAATAAGAACTACAATTGTGAAAAATGGTCATAATCTCAAAATTTCTATATAGACTTGAAGCAATCCTGAATAAAATACCATTATTATACCTCACAGATATAGAGAAAACATTCCTAAAATTCATCCAGATCCAGAAGAGACCTAGAATATCAAAATCAATCCTGGGTAACATAGGAAAGGCAGGAGGTATCACAATCACTGATTTGAAATTGTACTACAAACTACTGTGATAAAAATATCATAGTAATCCCATAAATAAACAGGCATGAAGATAAAAGGAACAGATTAGAAGATGTAGACACAACTGCAAACACAAGCAGCTACCATATCTTTGGCAAAGGGGGTAAAAAATGTTCAATGGAAGAAAGATAACCTCTTTAATAAATGGTGCTGGAAATACTGGATTTCCATATGCTGAAGACTTAAAATAGATTCATTTCTATCACCATGCACAAAACTATGGTCAAAATGGATTCAAGACTTAAATATTAAAGCTGAAACACTAAATCTTCTGGAAGGGAAATTATGTAGAAACCTCAAGCACATAGGATTAAGAACCCATTAAGAAAAATCAAACTGCATGAGAAAAACTTCATAGAATAAAAAATTGAGACATCATCTTTTTTAAAAGTTTCTGTACATCAAGAGTACAAAGAAAGCCCACAAATTAGGAAAACATTATAACAGACACTCCTTCAGACAAAGGACTCCTATTTACAACATATAAAGAATTAAAGATATCAGGAGTCCAAAATTCAAAGACTCTATCCAAAAAATGGACATCTGAGATGAATATATACTTCATAAATGAAGAAATACAGATGGCAAATAAATATATGAAGGCAGGATCCTGAACAGACCCAGAGCGCAGGCCCGGCGAATGAGTGAGACAACCAAGGGCCCGCAGGATCTTGAACAGACCCAAAGCGCAGGCCCAGCAAGTGAGTGAGATGACCCAGGGCCCCGGGATCCTGAACAGACCCAGAGCGCAGGCCCCACGAGTGAGTGAGATGACCCGGGACCCGGGGATACTCATTTGACCCAGGCTGCATGCAGGCCCAGCAAGGAACCCTTCAGCAGAACTCCCTGCAAAGAGGCTAGAGGCAAGACCCACCCAGCTGATTCAGGAGCAGAACA
>NW_004525060.1:9930-14803 GCF_000260255.1 Octodon degus
ATAGCTAGATGTTGAAAAGAATGCAAATGCCTATCAACTGAGGAATGTATAAAAAAGATATGGTACTTTTACAATTAGGTATTATTCAACTATAAAAAATATATATAAACTTGAGGCTTTTGTGGTTAATTGAATGTCACTAGAGGCTACATTGGTAAGTGAAATAAATCAGATATACATATTCAAATATCATATTATCTTGCTGGTGTGAGAACCAGAAAGAGTAATGAAAATCTAAAAGGTACAACAGTTACTATAAAAGGAAAGAAATTGCTCATTGCAAAGGAAAAAACTGGGATGAGGAAAAGGATAAATGAAAGAAGAGAAAATATATTTAGTTATATATGCAGGATAGTTTGGATAATTGTGTTGTCAATTTCGGATAGTCTTTTTAAAGGAGCAGTTAATGATTAAAAAAATTTTTGCTGTTTTTTTTCCTCTTTTGAATTTCTTATAACTTTCTTTCCTGTTTTCTTTTTTTCTTTACTAGATCTTACATATGTATATCTGGTAATCTGAGCAAGTAATATGAAGTTAGCATCAAGTAATACAGCAACCATTGTTGAATTCCTATTTGTTTAGTGAAATTGTTTCTAATGCTGTGTATCATTATTTTGTATTCTCTTTTTTAAATTTTATTTTACTTGAAGAGTAAAAACAGAAACAAGCACAAATATAAAAAGATGCAAACAGGGTAACATACAATACAAATGTTATAGATTTTCTAAATAGGAATAGCTAATTAACAATGGTTGTTATACTATTTTTATCGTCCAATATGTTGCTCAGATTAACAGATATAATTATACAAGAATGGATAAATAATTGAATATTAATTCTTGCTTTCAAGAAATCTTAATTTTTCCTTGTCTTTTTAAAAATGTATTTTAAAGAGTACAGTAATTGATATTTAAAAAATTTTAAAAATAAAAGACAAAAAATAATTAAATTGGTGAAACACCTCTTACTGGCACATAATGTTTCATCATTTTCATTCATTGATGGATTATACCTTATGAGAGCTGAATTTGTAGCCTTATAATTTTCATAAATTATAGACTCAGGCTATAACTGGCCATCTTCCTTTTGCTTACCCACCCTAATAATAGCCTTTCTAACTCATTTAACACTATTAAACATGATTTACTAATTTGAGGAACACCTTGAATACCATTAGTTTTCTTATATAAATCTTTTCTTGGTAATATTATCAAGATTGTGGATATTGACATGTTGTATATATTAGTAAAATTGGTCACATAAATGACACTCTCTTATTTCTCTACAATTTCCTTATTCTTTTGTATTGTTATTGTTTTTTTGCCTGCCATTCCTCCCTTAGCTTCTTTAGGACCTTTTTGATAGCAGTAGTTGTAGTGATTATATAAAGGACTGACCAAAACCACATCCACAAATACTTGCATCTGGACTCACACTCATGTTTACGTGCACCTAAACATGTTTTTCTGGCATTGGAATATTTGTTTAAAACTATGCTATTGGCCATCATTTGGGTCATAACTCAAGATTTTGGTTGTAACTTAAAGCTAAAAATCCAGTTGGAACACAGGTTGTCCATATGTGAGGCCAGTCATAAAACAAAGGCCCACCTTGTCTTAACTATTCTTTTTTTTCCAACTGTTCCTCTCTTTCCTTCAACCCATACTCCACTCCATATTTTAAAAAGCTTTGTTTCCATTTTTCCTTTTATTATTTTTCTTTTCCCTTCCTCATATTCTCCATCCTTTTCCCCTTACCATTTCAACATTTTCTTACCATTTTTCAATATCTATTATACATTTGGGTCCTTATCTATACTTTTGATTCCTCACAACAGAGAAACAATATGACATTTAAACATGTTTGCCTACTATATTTCACTTAAGAGTATGGTCTCAAGGTACATTTATTTGCCTATAATTTTTGCAAATTTATCCTTCTTTATAAAAAACTAGTTGTCCATTGTATAAAAATACTGCATTTATATTGATGAACCTTGGGGTGTTTCCAAAATTGAGCTATTACAAACTGTGCTGCTGTAAACATTGGTATGTACATATCACTATGGTATGCTTTTATATGTTGACTTCTGAGACAATACCAATATAGCGAGGTTAAATGTAACATCTGCCTATTGCTCTTTAAGGAATTTCAACACTTTTTTCCAGTCACTGCGACAGTCTACACACCCACCAACAGTAGAAAAATATTCCAGTGCACAGAGTACTTCCAGCATTTTTATTGTTTTATGTCTTGAAAATAGCCATTCTTCATAGATGAGGTAAAATATCAATGTGGATAAGCACATTGGACACTGTCTACTTTTTCCAGAATAGCACTTGTAGAATGAGTCTTTAATTCTTGGAGGTCTGACTTTTTGTTGTTGTTCTGTATATATTCTAGATATTAGTACTTTGTCTGATGAAAAATTAGAAAAAAATTTAACCATTCTTTGGGTTGTCTCTTAATTATATTGATTATTTATTTGATGTGCAAAAGCTTTGAATGAGATCTCAATTACTAATTCTTTGAGTTATTTCCTGTGCATTTTTTTCACAAAGTCTATGTCTACACCTACATGATTCTATAATTCTATATATTCTATTTTCCAACAGATTTAGGGTTTCTGTTTTAATGTTTATGTTTTTGACCCATTTTTACTTCTATTTAGTTGATAGTTCATAGAGACATAACTCTAGATTTAATTTTCAAATACACAAAGCCAATTTTTGCTTTAATGAAAAGGTTATCTCTCTTCCAAAGATGGTGTTTGGTTCCTGGATCAAAGACAGGTGGCTGATTGTTCTGGGAGTTGTTTTTATATCTTCTAATCTGTTCCATTGCTTCAATGGTATATTTTTTGTTGTTGTTTTGGGGTATTTTGTTTTGTTTTTGTTTTGTTGGTGGAACCAGGGATTGAACTCAGGCCATTGCGCTTGCCAGGGAAGTGCTTATTCCACTGAGCCATCTCCCCGGCCTCCTATGGTATGCTTTTGTTCTTTTTCTTCTTACTGTTGTTCTTCTAGTTGTTGTTGCTTCCTTTCACTTTATTTTGTTTACTTTGGATGAGCAAGTACTATGTGTATCACGATAGCTTTGGTTATAATTTCAGGTCATGAATTCGTATGACTCTGTTGATATTTTTGTCCAGAATTTCTTTTGCTCTTCTAGGACTCACCTGGTTCCAAATGAATTGTAAGTTTGTTTCCTCAACTTTTATGAATCATGTTCTTGCTATTTTGATTGGAATTACACTAGATATAGTAGTTTGGAAAGTATGATCATTTTCACTATATTTATTTTTCCTCATCAAGATCAAGGAATATCATTCTATTTTCCAGTACCCTCTTTGATATCCTTTTTTATAGTACTATATTTTTAATGTAAAGATCATTATCTTTTTCATTAGATTGATTTATCAGTACTTCATATGAATGTGAAGTCTGAGAATACCTTAATTTCTCTTTCAGTGAGTTTGTTATTCTTGTATGGGAGGACTATTCATTTTGCTGTGTTGACTTTTTATCCAGCTATTCTGATGAATTTTGTTATTGAATGTAGAGATTTTTTGGTTGAGTTTTTGGGTTTTCTATATAGAGTATCATATCATCTACAAATAATAATTTAGCTACTTTCTTTTCTCTCCTGATACCTTCTACATTCCTCTTGTATAATTGCTGTTTCTAGAGCAAAATTGAATGTTTCCAGAACTATATTGGAGTGGTGATAGTAAATAATCTTGACTAGCTCCTGATTTTATAGTAAGATTTTTCAGTTTTTAATCATGCAATAGAATATTGACAGTTAGTTTGTCAAAGATGGTTTATCAAATTGAGATTAAAATCCACCTACTCCCATTTTTGTAGGGTTTTAAATCATAATTTGTTGTTGGACTTTGTCAAAAGCTTTTCTACATCTATTGGGAGGACTATATGTCTGTGTCCATGGCTATGTTAATTTAGTGTACTGAATTTATTAATTGGCATATGTCAACCCATCCTGCATTCCAGGAGTGAATCCTGATTAGTCATGGTGTATAATCTTATTGATTATTTGCAGCATTCTGTTTGCCAGGGTCTTATTGAAGGGTTTTGACTCCATTGTTTTAGGGACGCTGGCCTGTAGTTCTCTTTTTGATTACGTCCTTCTGTGACTTTTGTTATTAGAATGATGCTTGTGTTCAGGAATGACTTTGCGACTATCACTTCTCTTTCCATTTCAATGAAGAGTTTGAGGCCTAGTGTAATTAGATATTTTCTAAATGTCTTATGGATTTCAGCAGTGAATCTATTAAGAACTGGTTTTTCTTTGTTGGAGAGTACTTAATTACATGTTAAATTTCATTGACATATTGGATTCTTTATAATTTTATACCTTAATAAAGCTTTGATAGTTCATATGAATCTAGAAATATGTCTATTTCTTCTGCATTTTCCATTTTATTAGATACATGTTCTCAAGTAGGTATTAATGATTTTCTGGCTTTCTGTAGGATTTCTTGTAATTTTTCCTTTACACTCTTAATTGTATGCATTGGGTACTTTTACTTTTTAAGTTAGTTAAAAGATTGTCAATTTATTTGAAACTTTACATTATTTTTTAAAGAACACAAAATAGTGATAGAGGCATCAGAGATGAACACACACTTCTCAGAAAATAAAATTAAGTGAATAAATATATGAAAAAATGTTCCACATCACTAGCCATCCACAAAATGCAAATTAAAACAACATTGAAATATCATCTTACCCAGAAAGAATGGCTATCATAAAGAAATCACCAAACAACAAATGTTGGAGAGGCTGTGGGAAAAAGGAACCCTTCTCCACTAATAGTGGGAATGGAGACTGGTGCAACCATTATTGAAATCAGT
>NW_004525060.1:24161-29187 GCF_000260255.1 Octodon degus
TTTATTTATTTGTTTATTTTATTTATTTATTTTGTGTGTGTGTGGCCCGCTCAGCCCACCAGGGGGCGGGGCTGGCTGGCATGTGGTGCTGGGGGATTAGAACCGCGGTCCCTTAGCTTAGCTTGTTCTAAGTAGGTGCTTTAGACCACTGAGCCATCTCACCAGCCCCGAGCATATCATTTTTATAGTTGAATAATATACCATTGTGTAGCAATACCATATCTTTTTTTTATTCATTCCTCAGTTGATGGGAATTTGAGTTCTTTCCAAGATTATCTAAGACAAATCTTACTGCTCTTAATATGGGTGCACATATATCACTATGGTATGATGATTACAATTCTTTTGGAAAACTACTTAGGAGAGGAATGGCTAACCTGGATGGGACCTCTAATCTTAGCTTTCTGAGTAATCTTCACACTGATTTCCATAATGATTGTATCAGCCTGCCCTCCGACCAACAGTGAAGAAGAGATCCTTTGCCCTCACACCCTCTCCAAAATGTGTTATTGGTTGTCTACTTGATGATAACCATTCTTTCTGGAGCAAGATTGTATTTCAGTGTTGTTTTAATTTGCATCTCTTGAATGACCAATGATGTTGAACATTTTTTCATATATTCATTTGGCATTTATATTTCTTCATTTCTGAATGGTATATTCATCTCAGATGCACATTTTAGATTGAGTCTTTGCATTTTGGAGGCTTGACTTGTTTTATTTTTCCTACTTTCTAGATAGGATTTCTTTTAAGAACAATCTGCCATAATGCTCTTCTATTTCAGTGTTTTCTTTTTACTCTGTTGGTGATTTCTTTTTCCAAAAAAAAAAAAAAACAACAACCAATTATTGATGCTTTGCAATATTTCATATGCACTTTGCTTTTTATTTCTAAACTCTTTACCTACCCCTATATATTTAAGGTTTCTACCTAATTTCTCTTCAAGAAGATCCAGTGTTTCAGTTTTAATATGTAAATCTTTGATCCATTTCAACTGTAGTTTTGTGCATGATTATAGGCCTGGGTCTATTTTAAGCCTTTGGCATGTGAAAATTTTAGCACCATTTATTAAAGAGTCTATATTTCTTCCATCGAACATGTTTAGCCCCTTTGTCAATGATAAGGTAGCTGATTGTGCTTGTAGTTGTACTTATATTTTCTAATCTGTTCCATTGATCTTCAGGTCTGTTTATCAGGGTGCTATGCTATTTTTATCACAGGAGCTATTCAAGTACAATTTCAAGTCAGGAATTGTGATACCTTATGCTTTCCCTGCATTACCCAGGATTGATTTGTCTATTCTAGGTCTCTTCTGGTTCTAGATGAATTTTAGGATTATGTTTATTACATTTGTGAGGTATATTAATGGATTTTAATTAGTATTACAATGAATATGTATAGCAATTTTGGGAATATGGCCATTTTCACAATTTTAGTTCTTATACAGGAGCAAGGAATATCTTTTGAGACATCCTCTTTGATATCTTTTTTAAGAGTAGTATAAGTTTTCTGTATAAATCTTTACTTTCTTTGTGAGATTGATTCACATGTATTTCATTATTTGGGGTGATATTGTGAACGGCATTCTTTCCCCATAACTTCTTCTTGGTGTGCTCATTGTTTATGTATAGAAATGTTATTAATTTTTGAGTATCAATTTTGCATCCTGTTATACCGCTTAATTTGTTTATTAAATGTAAAAGTGTCTTTGAGAAGTTTTTGAGGTCTTCTATGTGCAGTATTATGTCATCTGCAAATAATGATAATTTCACTTCTTCATTTCTAATCATTATGCATTTTATTTCTTTCTCTTGACTAATTGCACTGGATAATGTTTACAGAACTCTATTGTACCAGAATGGTGACAGTAGTCATCGTTGTCTTATTCCTAATTTTAAAATGAAGGCATTCAATTTTTGTCATTTTGATATTATGTTTGCTTTTGGTTTACCATATATTGATATTATCATGTTGAAGGAAAGATCATCTACGTGATTTTCTGTATTTTTTAAATCATGAAAGAGTGTCATACATTGTCAAAAGCTATTTTTGCATCTATTGAAATGATCATGTGATTTTGGTCTTTCTCTCTGTTCATGTGGTGTACTACACCTATGACTTTGCATTACATTTATGGTTTTCCACATAAGCTGTGCCAGGATTTCTTGGATGAATCTCACAAGATCATGATGTATAATCTTCTTGATGAATTGCTGCATTCTGTTTGCTAGTATTTTACTTAGGATTTTTGCATCTATATTCATTAGGAAACTGGCCTGTAGTTCTGGTTTTTATTTGGGTCACACATCTTTTAGTATCAGAGTAATACTTGCCTCCAGGAATGAGTTTGGGAGAATTGCTTTGCTTTCCATTCCATTGAGAGTTTGAGAAGATTTGGCATTAGGTCCTCAGTAAATATCTTGTAGAATTGAACTCTGAATCCATCATGACCTGGGCTTTTTTTGTGTTAGACTTTTTAAATTATATTTTCAATTTGACTGATATTAGGCTATTAAGTAATTTTATGTCTTCTTGATTTAGGTTTGGTAGCACATATGTACTCAGGAATCTGTCCACTTCTTGTGGGTATTCCATTTTTTGAGAGGAAAGATTTTTGAAATAAGTATTGATAATCTTTTGAATTTCTATAGCATCCATAGTGATTTCAACAATTTTCATTGAATGAATTTCAATTTTTTCTTAACTTTGTTTGGAAGTTGCCTAAGAGTCTCAATTTTATTTATTCTTTCTTTTTATTAGTTTTATTAATAAACATATAGCAATGAGACAGTTTCAAAAGAGGTTAGTAGGACAGTGACTATAATTAATACCATGCATATTGTTGTCTTCATAGTAGTTATTCATAGTACAAAATGTAGACATGGTATCCTGTCCAAACACTATTAGTACATATCTTTCTTCTCACTGAATTAAGAGAAAGTAGCTGTATATCTATCCTAACTATTTGGTATATACAGATATAAGTGGTCCTTCATTTATATCCCTTTTTGTTTAGTTTGGTCAGAGATGGGTATTCCATTTCCATTTAAATATTGTAGGTGAGTGAATTCAGCAAAATAATTCAATAAATTCCAGTAGTCCCTAATAGTAGTGGGTTATCCACAGCACTGGCAATGCCAGAAGTTGTTGACTTGAGCCTCTTATGGCTCAGCATATTAATATGGCTTTACTTTTCATACCTAGTTATTATACTTTTCTGCTAAATGGCTAAAATCAAGATAAAGTAAGACCTATATAACAGAGAATGTAACTTTTGTATTTGACAAGGTCAGTCAAATCCCCTCAGGATTTAGTCTGAAACCCGGTACTGCAGTTTGTAGATCCTTTGTCAGTGTCAGCCATCTGAATGAGTCACGGCCATTGCTTGACCATTTTGCTCTCTTTGGAAGCCTGAGAAAATGTTATCTTTCCATATGACTCTCCTTAGGCACACTCTACATCATTGATCACTTTCCTCTCTGGCTCCATAATCTCCTTGATCAGAAAATTTGGGACACAACTGAGTTACAGGATGTTACAGTACAGGTTCTCTTATGTCCTGAGTCCTCACTAACCTTGAATGTCTAGGACCAAATATTTATTATCCTTGTATCCCTTCTTTTTCTCTAATTTTTGGTCTTCAAAGTTAAGTTTTTAACCCTCCAGAAGAGAAACTTAATGATATTATTACCATATAACATAGGCTGTTGGGCTTTATTCTTTTAAAGAGGCAACTTTTTAAGTCATTAATTTTTTGTATTATTTTCTTCATCTGCATTGTACTTAACTCTGCTCTGATCTTCATCTTTTCCTCCATTCTTTCAGCTGTGGGCTTAACTCACTCTTATTTTTCTAGGAGGTGCAATATAAGATTGTTTATTTGGCCTAGCTCTGTTTTCCTGATGCAAGAATTTATAGCTATGAATTTCCCTCTGAAGACAGCTTTCATTACATCCCATAGGTTCTAGTAAGTTGAATCTGTATTTTTATTTTATTGTAAATGTTGTTTAGTTTTTTTATTTAATTTCATCTGTGTCCCACTGGTTGTTCAGGAGGGAATTATTTAGCTTTCTTTTGTTTTTAGAATTTCTACTGCTTCTTTTGTCAATAATTACCAGTTTCTTTGCATAATAGCAAGTTAAAATGAATATGATAATTTCTATTCCTTTTCATTTACTTAAGCATATTATATGTGCTAGCACATGGTCTATTTTAGAGAACATCCAATGCACAGCTGAGAAAAATGTGTATTCTGATGCTGTTGGATGGAAACTCAGTGAAGGTTTACTAAGTTCATTCCTTCACAAGTTTGGTTTAGTTTTGTTATTTTTTTGCTTATTTTTTCGTGGTTCATCTATCTCTTTGTGTCAATGGGCTGTCAAAGTCTGCCAGTACAATTATGTAATTGCTCCTTAGATTTTTCATATCTTAAAATTTGTCTTATATAGTTGGGTCTCTTACATTGGGTGCCTGTATACTTATAATTGTTATCTCTTCTTGCAGTTTTCTCCTAACAAGTATGTAGTGACCTTTTCTATCTCTTTTAATCATGCTTGGTTTCAAGTTGACATTGTCACCAACCAGAATAGCTAATACTGTTTTTCTCTTGGTTCCTGTAGCATGGAGTATTATTTTCATCCCTTTAACATTTAATCTATTAATTTTTTTTTCTTAAATTGTTTATTTATTTAATTTATTTATTTTGCACAGTCTTTTATGCAGCTCAGGATCATAGTGATCCTTCTGTCGCAGGCTCCCCAACAATGGGGTTACAGGCATGGGCCACAATTCCCTGTTGTGGTGGCCAGCATGGCAGTATGGCATCCAGTAAGGGGTGGGGAGGGGGGTTGAACCTGGATATTAGCACTTGCCAAGAGGAACTCAGTCTACTGAGCTACCTCTCCAGACCTTATTAATTTCTTTTTGAAGTAAATGTATTCCCTCTTTCTTCTTCTTCTTCTTCTTCTTCTTCTTCTTCTTCTTCTTCTTCTTCTTCTTCTTCTTCTTCTTCTTCTTCTTCTTCTTC
>NW_004525060.1:29287-48386 GCF_000260255.1 Octodon degus
TTCTTCTTCTTCTTCTTCTTCTTCTTCTTCTTCTTCTTCTTCTTCTTCTTCTTCTTCTTCTTCTTCTTCTTCTTCTTCTTTCTTCTTCTTCTTTTGTACCCGGGATTGAACTCAGGACCTTGCCAGAATGGTGCTTATGCTGATAACCTATAATGTTTTCCCACTGTAGGTCTTTCTTTTTACTCTGTTGGTGATTTCCTTTTACATACAGAAACTTTTTTAAAAGATGAGATCCCCTACTGTTTATTCTTTTCAGTATTTCACAGTAGCTTGATTTTTATTCATGAACTCTTTATCTACTCCTGTATCCTTAAGGTTTGTACCTAATTTCTCTTCCAGAAGATTTAGTGTTTCTGTTTTAATATTTAAGTCTTTGATCCACTTTGACTGCAGTTTTCTGCATGGTGATGGGCATGGTTCCATTTTAAGTCTTCAGCATGTGGAAAGCTAGGAGTGAACTCAGGATATTGGGCTTGCCAGGCTGGTGTTTATGCTGCTAACCTATCTCCCTGGCCCTAAATATTTTTATTGTATGCAGTATATTGTTGGAATATATTTCTGTATCCACTCTGTCAGTCTGCTTCTTTTGATTGGTGAATTGAGGCCATTTACACTGATAGTTGTAACTGACATGTACTAGCTTAACTTTATCATATTGTTTACCTGCTATAGGATCACCACATTTCCTCTTTGCCTAATTACTTCCTCTGCTTTTATAATTATCTTTTGCTGTTTTTGAAATTTTCTTCATCTCTGTCTCTTTCTAAATTATGTCAGTACTCTTTGTAGGGTTGGTTTGATTGTCATGAATTTCTTCAGTTGTTCTTGTCATGGAAGTGCCTATAATTTCTCTATTAAATTTCATAAATAGTCTTTCAAGATACGTTAATCTGAGTTAAATGTTGTTTTCTTTCAGGCCTGAAACATCCCACTCCAAATGCTGCTTGATTTGATGGTCTGTGTTCAGAAATTTGTCATGATTCTGATGGCCTTTCTGCTATGGGTACTCTGTTTCTTCTCTCTAACAGCTTCAAACATTCTGCTCATTTGCTCAAAATCTGGAATCTTGAGTATTTTAAGTCTAGGTGACAAATTATTTTGATTATGTCTATCTGGATTTCTACAGGCCTCATTTAACTCTCTACTATATTCTTTTCCCATGATTGAAAAATTTTCTGCTACTACTTCTTCAAATACTTTATGTCTTCTGTGTTAAGTCTATCTGTTCTGCTGATACCTATTAGTCTTCTATTATTTTTCTTTGCATCATCTTGCAACTGTTGTATTTTTATTTGCTGGTTTTTCATTATTTTCAAGCTATGTTTCCTTTTGTGTTCACTTACTGCAATGCTATTTTCAAAGTTTGAATTCTACATTTTGTTTCATTCAAGTGATTTTGCCAGCTTTCAGAGGAATTCTTAATGTTCTCAATATCTGTTTGAATCTATTTCATGTATTCTAATTCATTTTTTTGTGTTGCTTATTCAACGTTTCCCTCATTTTACTATTTCCTTTTATCTTTTTTAATGTGTGGCTTTCTTAGATGTATCAAAGAATTCTTTCATGATTGCTGTCATTTCTTTTTTTTGTCTGAGAGGTTATTTCTGTTCTGATCTTCTCCATAGTTTGATAGAGTTGTCTCTTTATTTCGGTTGCTGTCATCTTAGAAATTTCAGGTGTGTGACTTCTAAGTTCTTCTATTGGTTTGTGTCCTGGACTGTGTGGGTTGGGCTAGAGGTCTGATATGGCCCATTATTCATTCCTTTTGTCATTTTTAAAGTCTCCCACTGGTCTCCCTGACTCTGTATCAATGGTAGGTGTGTATGGTGCAGGTCAGCAAGGCTATCAGATGAATGGTAGGGCAGAATAGGCTCACCAAAACTCCTGATATGTAGAGTTTCATGTGGCTTCCATCTCACTGAGGTGTGAGGGACAAGCTTCAGTTTAAGAAGGATCTAATGATGATGAGTGTAGCCCTAAGTTTTCCAGGTCTCATTCAGTTGTGAGTTGCCACAGGGTAGGACTCCCCATGGCGCATGCAGGTCCCTGTGGTAGGCAAGTCTCCTTTGCATTCTACAGAGAGAATAGAGGTGGCCAGGCTCAGTAAAACTCCATTGCGTTTTCTGGGGAAGTACTATGGTCGCTGGGTCTCCCCAGCCATTTTCAGATGAAGAACTTCAGCTTCAAGGTTAGATGATTGGGTCTACCCTATCAGGTCTCCCTGGAGGTCTTTAGGGTGAGGCTCAGTGGTCAGGCTCAACAGAAAGCCAACAAAATAGTTTGGGGGTGTGGTGAGGGCTGTAGAGTCTCCTGGGCAGTGTTCAGTGTGAGAATGGGTGGCTAGACTCAGTGAAACACCCTATTTGAACCTTTTAAAGAACCAATTTCTCAATTGACTGACTCTTCTTGTTTTCTAGGTTCAATTGAATTAATTTCTGGTTTGATCTCTATAATTTCCTCCATTGTTCAATTTCTGGACTCTATCTGCTTTTCTTTTTCTAGAATATTAAATTCAATATTAGGTTGCTTAGAAGCTCCTCCTGTTTTCCTGATATGAAAATTTCTCTCTTACATGTACATTCATTTCATCTATAAGTTCTGGCATGCTGCATTGATATTATTGTGCAATTGTAGAAAATGTCTAATTTCTTCTTTAATTTCATCGGTGACATACTGATTGTTCAGGAGGGTGTTATTTAATTTGCATTTGTTACATAGTTTTTGTTGTTTCTTTTGCAGCCAATTTCCAATTTTACTGCACTATGGTCTGATAATAATCATGGGGTAATTTCAACCCCTGTGCATTTAGATAAGCATGCAATATGAACCATTATGTTATATATTTTGGAGAACATTTCATGCACAGCTTAGAAGAATGTGCATTTTAATGTGTATTCTACACTCTGTACACATCCAGTAGGTACATTTGTTCACAAATTTCATTCAGTTCTTATAATTCTTTTCTATTTTTTTTTGTTGTTGTTATTTAGTTGAGGTTGATGTTTGTGACAGTGTGTTATAGAGGCCCCTCATTACAACTGTGTTATTGATTAATTTCTTTCAACTCTGATGGACACATTCTGAGTTGTCCATAAATATCCATAAATTGAATTTCTATATTAAAACTTTTAGTCTGTCCTAGGACTACGTGTTTCAAATTGTAAAACAGAAACTCACATTAGGAAACAAAACTCCCTATGCCACAGGTCTCAGTCAAGCTCTCTGACCCATGAAACTGTGATATCTCAAAATGGAAGAGGTCACCTCAAGTGAAAAATCTCTCACTATGCATATAATTTTATAGGAGTAAATATTAACCCAAAGAAAAAAATGTTTTACATTGATCAATAACACCTTAATTCTTACTAAGTCTTACTCACATCAGTAGCCTCCACTCAAGGTTAACAACTTAAGTTAGCAGACCAAAAATCAGAGAAAAAGAAGGGTTATAAGAACAGCCAACATTTTGGTCCTAGCCTTTCAAAGTAAGTGAGGACTCAGGATATAAGAGAACCTGTACTGTAACACCCTGTAACTTAGTGATGTCCCAAATTTTCTGATCAAGGAGATTATGGGGCCACAGAAGAAAGTGATCAATGATGTACAGTGTGCCTAATGTGAGTCACATGGAGGGAAAATATTCTTTCAGCTTTCACAGAGAGCAAATTGATCAAGCAATGGCTGTGACTCATCTACATGGTTGACACTGACAAAAGATATACAAACTGCGATACAGGGTTTTAGGCTAAATCCTGAGGGGATTTTACTGACCTTGTCAGATACAAAAGTTACATTTATTGCTATATAGGTCTTTCTTTATAGTGGTCTTAGCCATCTAGCAGAAAAGTATGATAACTAGAAATGAAAAGTAAAGTCATATTAATATGCTGAGAACTAAACTAATTTAGTTTATTAATATACTGATAGTACTAAACAAAAAAGGGGGATATAGATGAAGGACCATTTATATCTTTGTATACCAAATAGTTAGAATAGATATACAGCTACATTCTCTTAATTAAATGAGAAGAAAGATTTATACTAATAATGTTTGGACAGGATATCATGTTGGCATCTTATACTATGAATAACTACTATGAAGACAACAATATGCAATGTATTAATTATTGCTACTGTCCTACTAACCTCTTTTGAAACTGTCTCATTGCTATGTTTTTCTCAATAAAATTGATACAAAAAAGAAAGAATAAATAAAATTGATACTCTTAGGCAACTTCCAAACAAAGGCAAGAAAAAATTGAAATTCATTCAATGAAAATTGTTGAAATCACTATGGACGCTATAGAAATTCAAAAGATTATCAATACTTATTTCAAAAATCTTTCCTCTCACAGATGGAATACCCACAAGAAGTGGACAGATTCCTGAGTACATATGTGCTACCAAACCTAAATCAAGAAGACATAAAATTACTTAATAACCTAATATCTGTCAAATTGAAAATATAATTTTAAAAGTCTGCCACAAAAAAAAACCCAGGTTATGATAGATTCAGAGTTCAATTCTACAAGATATTTACTGAGGACCTAATGCCAAATCTTTCTTGATCATTCTTTTATGAAATTCACTTTGTCTGCAAATAGAGAAGCTACCTCTGGTTTTTTGCAGTTCCTGTCCCATGAAGTATTGTTTTCCACCTTTCAGATTTTAATCTATAAATTTTCTTTTTCATTAATTGTGTTTCCTGTATGTAGCATATTATTGGATCTTGTTACTTGATTAATTCTTCCAGTTTGTTCTCTTTATTGGTGAATTACAGCTATATTCACTGTTTTACCTGGCATATATTGACTTATTTTTATCATATTGCTTTCTTGTTTTTGGTTCCCTCTCTTTCTCCTGTAATTGCTTGCCCTGTATGGTGGATCGTTTCTATTGGTATTTGAGAAATTATAGTCTTCCTTATCTCTTTATAGAATATCCTTCAGAATATCTTGATGTGTTGATTTTGTGATCATAAATTTCTTCAAGTGTTTCTTTTGTCATGAAAATATCTTATTTATCCATTGATTTTGAAGGATAGTTTTATGTGGTAAATGAATCTTAGTTGGAGGTTGTTTTACTTTAGTATTTGAAATATAGCACTCTGAGCTCATCATTTAAGGGATTGTGTTGAGAAGTCTACTATGATTTGATTGGCTTTTCCTTGTAAGTATTCCATTCTTTTCTTTATTTGGTTTTAATATTCTCTTCTTATGCTGAATTTCTGGAATCTTGAGTATTTATGTGTACAAAGTCTAAAATCCAGAAGGACTTCATTAAGTTCTGTAGGTCTATGTGGAGCATCCACAACATGTGGCAAGATGTGAAATCCAAACAGCTTGGGAGTCTCTGCTTCTATGGTACAGTCAATTCTTATTGTTCCTGTGGCTTTTCTCTTTGACCTACTAATTTTTCTCCTTGGCATTCCTCAGATGATCCACATTACTTGCTCTCCCAAACTGCTGGTATCTTCACTGCATCTTCTGCTTCACACCCAGCTTCAATGACCTCTCATGGTCACACTACTTGGCCTCCCAGGTCTTCTCCTGAAATCTGGGTGAGATCCTTCTGATCTCACAGTTCTTTCATTCTGCATGCCCTTAAAACCAGAACATGGATGATGCTGAAGTCTATTATCATATTGAGCAGTAGCCAGGGTTTCCTCCCTCTTGGCTAAAGGGTCAAGTGCTTTGACTGGTGGGCACTCTGAATCCAATTCTGACAAAAATTCCATAGGTTGTTGCCATTCTGCAACTTTGCATTCTTGGACTTTCTTCTCAAAGCAATATCTCATTTTTGCAATTTTGAGCCTGAAAAATGTGCAATGCTGCTGCTTCTTGTGATGCCCTCAGGCCATATTTTCTATTCTGTTTCTTCTCAGCACTCAAGATCTCCTCTGATTCATCCTTGAAGTCCACAGCTCTGCAGAAGCTTCCATTCTGATAAAAAATATATATATTTTAAAGCATTCTATTGCTTTATTTGCTCTTGATTCACAACAAAAATCTGTCTAAAATCCCTTGCAGTGATCATACCACAGTCCAAAAATTAGACTGCCCTTAAATTTCTCCTGTGAGACAATTGTGCTTCATTTAATCTTAGTCTCAGTCAAAGTATATGGGCATGAGAAAAATGCAGACCAACTTTCTGTTAAGGTATTTCATACCTTGTGTGGAGTCCAACAATTAGTGCAGTTTTTCTTCCCAGCAAAAAAAAAAAAAAAAACTGAAAGGCTAGTCTTTACTGGATTGATTTTTATCAGACTTATCATCTTTTGAGCTTTTATCGAAATCAATCATAATGCATTCCAGTTCTACTTTTTCAGCAGGTATCCCCAAACCCTTCAAAAAACTCTTCACACAAGCCATTCCTAATGGCAGCTACACCATAACAATGACTCCAATTTTCTGGTACCAAATTCCATTTTAGTTAATTTTATCATTTCAGGGACAAAATAAGGGATTAAAGGGTGAAGTTATTTAGCTCACAGTTTGTAGAGGTTTCATTCCATAGTCAGGTGGCTCTGAGGCAGGGTGCTGTGGAAGAAGAGCAAACTCCCATGGCAGTGGAAGATACCAAAAGCAGCAAGTAAAAGGAAGAAAGAACCAGATAAGCCCCTTTCTGTTCCTTATAGTGTATGCAAACAATCTGCTATGGGATGGCTATAGTAATCATACCCCTAATTCCAGCATTAGTTCACAAATCGGTCTCAAACTCTAGAAGCAAATCCACATGCCTACATGAGGCTTTTGGGGGACATGTAGAAACAAACTGTAACAGGGCTCCATCCACATTGTGAAAACTTTTGGGAATTGTGGTTCCTGTGCTGTGTAAATTCCTTTGTTTCTAAACTTCAAATAATAACTATTATTGTACAATTCTCTAGTAGTTACCTCTTTCTTATTTTTGTTTCTCTAAATTCTGAAATGATATCTCAGCTTGACTAATGAAATTTACTTTTTCATTTTTTAAAGAAGTCAACTTATTCAAATCAGAGAAAAAATTTATTGCAGTTTCTAGTTAAGCAGTACCTCTCTTCAGTTTTTATTGAAAGTATAAAAGTAAAATAAATAGAGAATATTAAAATCTTAAGAATTGAAACCACAAAATATATAAACAAAAAAAACCATAAAATATGCAAAAAGAATGTCAGGACACTGAAAAAATAAACCAAGAAAAACACCTAAGATAGTGAAGGAAATAATGACTTTTCTCAGAATAACTCTCACCAACTATTAAGATGAGACCCAACAAATATAAACAGTAAGTATGGGCCATGCCTGACAACAAGGTAAAACAAGAGATCACTCTGAATGTTAGAACTTTTTTTTATTTGAAGGATCTACAGCCTTATTCAGCCTACACACCAAGACTAAGTCATCCTCACTTAAAAAGAAAGAAAAAGTTGCTGGGGAGATAGCTCAGTAGAATAAATTCTTGCTTGGCAAATGCAAGGGCCTGAGTTCAATCTCCAATTCCATCAAAGAAAAAAGAAAAAGAAAAAAACACTCTCCAGAAAACAGATCTACACAGTTGCATAGTAAAACCATCCAATTCACTTTTATTTGTCACCCTAAGGTTTTCATATTAACAACGTTAAAACTTTCTTCAAATTCAAGGCTTTATAAACAGTCTTTCTTCACTATATGAGAGAAAGCATATATCTATTCTTTGGAGATCTAAGTGTGTCCTTCACCCCATGTGTTCTGCACAGCAGAGGAGCCCAGGAGCACAGGAAATGGACTAACCATACTTCTGAGGAAAGTTAATAGCACGAAAAATGCTACCATCAAATCAGGTCAAAATCCAAGTCACAGATATCACTTTAATGTTTTAAAATGAGGAAATGTTTTTAAACAAGGAAACTATCATATGTACTTGTCATGTCTTATTTTGCAGTAATTCATATACTTTTGTTGAGCAAGAGTCCCTGGAATATTCATCTAATAGCCTTGTCAACAGCACAATCCAATTCAGCTAATATCTTTCTTTTTTGTAAACTTCCATCTGGATCTATTCAACGTCAATTCACATCTTGAATCCATTCAAACATTTCATTTTAGGAAAACATAAGATATTAATATAAAGCAAAGTAATCTGTACATTTCTGAATTTTATGTGCCTAATATAGAAATTGGAATGGCATTAACTTGACATATCTCTCATTTTCCACAAGTTTCAAAAATTATCCAGCTTATTCAGAAATATTCCATTAACCTTTGGAAAAGGATAACAAAGAACAACTTTCAACAAATTTGATTTCAAACAACATATTTTGCATTTATGCAAGAGTTTTAAATCTACTGCTTCATTAATAATAACAAATTGTGGAACATATATTCATTTGTGCTAAAATTTAAACATTAGTTTCAAAAAAGTAAGAGAGTTTCTAATATCACAAATTTGTTTATGATAGTTCCATGTTTCCAACTACTTCTGTCTGGGAGCAAAGTTATCTTTCAAAGGGAAATACAGAAATAGGGTACCAATTAATATTACTATTTATGACTTCACCATGAACTCTAATGACAGGAATTTTTTTTCTTGAAATTGATGAGACAAAAAACAAGGTAAATTGATAGGTAAATAAATAAATTGCACTTATCATTTTGACAAATCTAAAATCATTCCAGGAAATTACCTTCTTTGTAGCTTACTAATCTATATCAGCATCTCTGTACTGTACTGTATCTCATATATAGTGTCCCATAGTTTTCAATCTTGTGCATATCCTTCTAGAAAGAAAACCAGAGAGAGATATCTGAAACAAAACATCCTCTGAGTTGTATTTCAGGAGAAGCTCAACTTTCTCAAGCTATATAGTCTCTCAAAGGCTTATGCTTTGAATTGGAGCTTAAATTTTGCATAATCCTTTGAATTCTGCTATCATATGATAAATCAGAGTCTAGTTTCTCTCAATTTCTCCTTATATTAACTATAATCCCCCATTGGATGAAATATTCACATGCCCTAATTTCTTCACTAACTTCTAGATTCCATTCAAAGAGCCAATTACTTTCCATGTGTTCACAGTTTTAAAACTATAGTATGTATATAAATATCAGCTAGGATGTCAGGTGTTTTAGAAATTAGAATCTTTCAAAAGAAATCAGAAACTTTAGTGTATGAGAAAGAGATTGAATCAGTTGATTGCCCAAGAATAGGAATTAAATCTATGTACTGTAAGTTTGAGTTGGAGCGTTTAATAAATATACTTTAAGAAATGATGTTTTATATGTATGAAATACAATTTTTAATATTATTTTCCCCAGTTCCCTACATTTAGTTAAAGAAGTGATGTGGCTAATGTCTAGACAATAAACATGCTCAGAGATCTTGCTCTAAATAGCTTTTGTATTTGTTGTAAATGTTATTACCCCACCCATCTGGGAATATTACCACAATGTTATCATTTCTTCCACTTAGCTCAGTCATTTTTATATAGTATTTATTTTAATACCACTGTTTAGATTCTTGTAAATTTAAGTGAAATAGAGACACCTTTGAGGTATACAACCCCTCTGCCTTCCTGTTAACAATTCTACTTCAGTCAATGTGTACACGCTGTTGTAGTTGAATCTCAGAGACTTTGTTGTAGGTTAATCTCAGGACAAACCCTGGAAATAATTATCCAAGCAAATAAATGACTGGACCACCAAATGTAGGCCTAACTCTCATTCTGTAGAATTTCAGGGATTAGTAAAATAATATGTACTTCCCTGTGAAAAAAATCTAGAGGTCTTTTTTACCTCACATGTTACAACATGCAGTAATTATATAACAAATAATATGTTTCTGAATATATCACTCTGAAATAGTTATAACCTTAACTAGAATAAACATTCAGAGGGACTTTTTTAAATGAAACTATGTATCAGATGCTTCACTCATTAACTATAGGTATTCATCCCAATTTTGTATCATAACCAATGAAAGGGAGGGAAATTTTGAGACCATAATATTTACCAGATCTTCCCAGATGATTTGAAACTGGTATTATAAAACGTTCTTTATAATATGGAACAAATACAATTATTTTTTTAAATTTTCTAAGATGTATTCTAATTTTTAAATATTTTATTGAGAAACAAATAGCAATGAAACAGTTTCAAAACTAATTACTAGCACAGTTTCAATAGTTAATACATTGCATATTGTTGTCTTAGTGGTTATTCATTGTACAAGATGCAGACGTGATACTCTGTCCACAAATACTATTAGAACAAATCCCTCTATCCATTGAATTAAGAGAATACAGCTGTATATCTATCCTATTTTGAGTATCTAGATACAAAATGGTCATTCATCTGTATCCCCCTTTTTTGGATAGTTTTGTCAGAGAAGGGCATTCTACTGTCATTTAAATATTGTAGGTGTGTGAATTCAGCAAAATATTCCAATGTACTCCAGTTGTCCATAATACTAGTTCGTTTTCCGTAAGACTGGCAATGTCAGAATTTGTTGACTTGAGCCTTTTGCAGCTCATCATATTAATATGACTTTATTTTTATACTTCATTTTTATACTTTTCTGCTGGAAGGTTAAGACCAAGATGAAGCAAGACCTATGTAACAAGAGTTGTAGCTTTTGGATCTGATAAGGTCAGTCAAATTCTCTCAGGATTTAGCCTGAAACCCTGTACTGCAGTTTGTAGATCTTTTGTCAGTGTCAGTCATGTGAATGAGTCACTGCCATTGCTTGGCCAATTTGCTGTATGTGAAAGCCTGAGAGAATGTTTTCTCTCCATGTGCCTCTTTAAATATTATTAAATAAAATGTATACGAGCTGTATATTTTAATGAAAATATACCAGAGACTTATGCTTCCAAATAGTAATTTCACTGAAACTCTACTGCTATAAATATGTGGGAATTTCATTGATCACCTCTGTATTATTTTTGGGGGGTCTTTCTTTAAAATAAAAATATCAAAATGACTAGGGATAGTATAAAATGTGGATATGCTAGTCATTTTTTAATCAATGTCACAAATTCCTCATGTACATAGTTTAAAAGAAAGACTCCCACTGCTATTATGGGTTACTAGACTCTTTTATAATATTTTGCTGAGTTTACACACCTATAATATTCAATAACGGAACTTAGAAAAAATGGGGTATACAGATGAATGTCCATTTTGCATCTGTGCATTCAAAGTGGTTAGGATAGATATATAGTTACATTCTCTTAATGAATAGAATGATTTGTTCTAATGGTGTTTGTAAATAGGATCTCAAGTCCGCATCTTTTACAGCAATTAACCACTAAGAGGAATATATGCAGTGTGTTATTTGTTGAATCTGTGCTTCCGATTTGATTTGAAACTGTCTCATTGCTTTCTGTTTATCAATAAAATTTTGAAAAAAATTATGTGACTTTATTGAGATATAATTAATATATAAATACTACATATGTTTGGTATAGACTGTCTGATGATTTTGGTGGTGCCTACAGGTGGACAAGACTGCTTAGAAAGCTATACCTTGAAGTTGTAAATGCAGCAAGAATTTCCTTTGAAACAAAAACCTGTTGTGATCAATAAGTTTAAAAAAAAAAAAAACAACTTGAAAGAATAAAGGAACTGGGACATTCAAAAAAAAAAAAAAAAAAGACTCTCCTCGATTTTAAGTTTCATTGTTCTTGAGATTTCGATGCCTGGTGTCTTTAAGATTCAGGCCAGTGGCAAAGATACTCGGAATACTCTTCACCACATAGAACCTGTAATAAGAGGAGAGAAAAGGAAGGGTCTGGGTCCCAAGATCCCCATCCAGGGCACGTTCCTAAGGACCTAACTTTCCCCTGCTATGCTCCATGTCCAAAGTTCTGCCACCTTCCAATAGTTCTATGGTTTGAAGCTGAGCCTCAAACATATCCCATGGGAAATATCAGAGGTCCAAACTATAACAGTGCCTATGCTTGGATCTCTGACTATCTTGTTTCAACTGAGTTACTCTACTCCATGTGTTTCTGCGAAAATTCACAGATATAGGTACAAGGAAGCTGGGCACAAATGCATTGCTTATTATTGTGAAGCTTTTACCTCAAGGCAGAATATGATGTCTGTGAGCAAAGGTTAAAGACAGGACAGAGGCAGGCTCATTAGCTATTTTTGTCCCTATGATCTATAACATCCAGTCCTTCTCTCAGCAGAAAATGCTTTCCTAAATGGCATGTAAGAAACTCTGGTTAAAGTTTTTAATCTAAAATATAAGGGAAAGATAAATTCTATTAATCTTTGCCATAAGGATTAAAAATGAAGTTTCACTACTCTTATTTTACTTCATGTGGTATATTCACATGTGATATCATCTCTTCTTTTGGTTCAAGTTGCTGAACTATAATATACAAAAGTTTGGATGGGCCCGATTTTGTGAAGTTATGCCTTATATCATATTTGTAATTAGTTTACAACATAGACAGTTGATCCTAAGAGATATCTGAAAGGAAATCATAGTTCAAAAAATATTAATAATATAAGTACACTTTAATAGGAAATATTATTCGATGTAATAATTATACACTTCTACTTCAAGCTCTTTTTGTGAGCTTAAAATCAATAATAATTAGATCTAATAACAAGTACGTAAAAATTGCATCAAGTAATGTCATTTATATTTGCTATATGCTACTCTGCATATTGTGAAATATTAACTAATAGTAATTAATTTTAAATTTAAGTAGCAATAACATGAAAGCTTCCCTTCCCAGGTTCTTAGTCAGTGATAATGTAGTACCTTAAGAAAACTCACTGAGCATAATTACAATTGCATAGTGACCTCTTTTGAGGGTTCCTTGTTAAAAATAAAGGTTGACATCTCACAAATATGGGGAACATTTGTTCTTTCATATGCAGTAAAAAATGACTGAAATAATATATGACAACATAATGGTAAAATGAAATGCCTTCCTTTGTCAGCAAATATTGTTACAATACATGGAAAACAATGTTGAAAATTGAAAGGAATAATGATAGAAAAAACACGCAGTGTGGAATAGCTGTCACACAGTTGGATGAAAATCCAGCTGTAGTAAATGCATCAAACTCATTGTATTTTGGTATATTATAAATTTTCTTTTAATAATGAAACATATTGAAAAGATTTCTTGTGAGCCAATGCAAGAAAGAAGTACCAGAAAAGAAAAAATATGATGTTTTGTAAGAAAATGGTGTAAACAATCATTTATAGAACAGCTGCTCTGGCTGGAATAAAGAATTCTGGGGTGAATCAGTGAGTTAGCACCACAAGTGAATTTTCTTCACTGCATTATTCATAAGTGAGCAAATGCAACAAAATGTACAGTGTGTTACAGGACACTGTTGATGTAGTTAATTTTATCCAAATGGCACATTGAAAGTACATTGGAACCATTACAACACTCGATAGCAAATGACCATGACACTCTCATAGCACTAGAGAATCATGAGTTATTTTGGGATGAATTATTTAGCTGGTTGCCACATTTCCATGCTCCAAATTTCTTAGTATTTGTATATGTGTGTTTGAAAACAAGTGCCTACATGGAGATTCTTTTTAGCTGATGTATAAATATACACACACATACCCATATACACACACACACATGCGCACACACACACACACACACACACACACATGCACACACACAGTCTCGTTTCCTACAACACAGTCATGACATTTTAACAAGAAAATTAACCATTTATTTCAGTAAACTTAAGCTGTAGGCATGGTATTTGAGAACAGTGGTTTGCGATCTGGCCTCTACTCATGACTCTGCCACTTATTAACCCCATGCATCCTGGCGAATTATAAAATGTTTCTGCACCTCAGGTTTTTGTTTTTTTAATCTGTAAAGGAGATAACAGAATTCACAAGATTTCAGGATGTGATTAACTCTTCATATGAACAATGTAGCAACCATTCACTCAATGAAAGTTATCTACTGCAGATGTCAGAGCTACCCACCACCCCCATCACAGATTTCACACCCTGGGCTGCCTTGCAATGGGTCAGCCTGCACAGGGAACTGTGTTTTCCATCCTCTTTCCAACATTCTCACAGAGGACAGAGTGAGGTGGAGTTGGAAAGAAGACAAACTTTCAAGATTTTGAAGTATATCTATCTGGAGTAGAAGGTTTCTGATGACCATGAGGGAAATGATAAAAGAGAGAAGACTAGAAAAGTAGCTGAGAAAATATGTTTCAAACTGGTAAGCCAGATTGTGGAAATGAATGTTCCAAATAGAAGCAAGTAAAGTGTATGTGGTGAAGATTTATGACTTTGCTTATTGCTTTTAACTAGAGCAATTAAAAAACAAACAACTGCATTTCATTATACTTAAGAACATGAAAGACTTGGCCATACCTGCTTCAGGCTCCCTCTCTCTTTCCTTATCCACTGTTATATCCTTCCTGTTGCCTCTAATTCACATCTAAGACATTGATGGCTTCCTCATAATAGTTCCCAACAATATTGTTATTAGAGTTTATTCAGCAAGTCAGATTGGCAGAAACATTTCTAGAATATGGATTTGTCTCAAGCATCATAAGCACTATTACAAAAGACCTGTAGTGTCTAGCAAACAAACATTTTAAAAGTGTGAAGCTCTGCAGCCTCAGTAAGACTTGGGGAAATTCAGGTTGAACTACCTTATGGAAAATTAAGTGAGAAAAGTAAAACTATTTATATAGGAAAAATCCTCATTGCCTCATCCCATTCAGTGAGTACACCAATTGTGACCCTAGCTCCAGAATAGACTATACTCAAGAATCAAACCAGGGAACAATAGTGAATTAGATACAGTACCTTCATTTCAGGTCTATATTCCCTGCTTTAGTAAAAGCCCAGAACAAACCATACAAAAATGGGGAGCAAGCGGCCCACCAACCCTGCCACATCTCTGGAATTTTCCTAGGTGCCTCTGTGTTACAGGACAGTCTTCAATGTGAAAAAAATCTCATATCCAAATATTTTGCATTATGTATATAAAGGAGAGTTGAAGAGAAATTATAATTTTACATTTAAAACATTAAATTGTAATGCATTAACTTCATTGTTGATGAAAGGATACCATAATTAAGCACAATGTAATTTATTAGTCTTTTAAAGTTCAACAATTTATCTTGCATAACACTTGGCTAGTGAACTGTGATTTATTTTTTTGTCCAATTTTAAGGTCACTGATCACTCCAAGGAATTACATTTCAAAATCCTCTTTGATTAAATATTAAATACATTAGTATTTCTATTGTATACTAACCTCATTATCCAAAGAATTTACTGAAATAATCATATGAAAAACTAAGCCCAGTACCTCAGGAGATCTAAAATAAAAATTTAAAATAAAGCCAATTGAGCAGCTAATAGAGGATCTCTCAATCCCTGCATGCAAAGGAAATTAAAGATCGGGGAATAAATTTATTAATTTATCAGAATACAACAGATCAAATCATACATACTATCATCAATACTGTTATAAAAATATCAATTTATTTAACACTTATTAATTATCAGATGTAGCAAGTCATATTAAGCATTGGAGTGAAGCCATTTTGATGGAGGTAAAAAGAATTGACAACTTCAATTATTTGAAACTTAATAGCACCATCATGCCAGAAGACCTGGGTCACATTCAAGAGTTTCATCTGTCCTCCATGTTTCTGTATCCCAGAATGTAGAACAGTAAGTGACAATGATAAATATTGGAGGAATCAATGAGTGAATGAATGAAGCAGGAATAAAAATACATAAAGTCAGTTCTTAAGTTTGAGTAATTTCAAAAGAAATTAACTACTAAATTGGAAAAGACTTAATAAGATCCTCCTCTATAAACCAAAAATGGAATCTTGTAAGCTGAGAGAATATCATTTCTTTAGTTTTTTTAATAAACAAAGTGAATATTCACCCTATCCATTTCTTTCAAAGATATGCTTTAAGATTCTACTTCAGAACTTTCCAGAGCTCAAATAAACTATAACTGGATCCAGTCCTTATCATTGAATGTGTCATGCAATCATTTTTAATTTTTTTATTTTTAAAAAAGAGCAAATATTAGAATTAAAACAAAAAATACAAGTGATACAGATTTTCATTTAATAAAGTAACATAAATTTCACAGTATTGGTTGTTATGTTTAGTGTTGTCTTCCCACCAGTTATTCATACTACAAGATAGTGTTATGCAATCTTTTATACATCCCCTCCTTCCCTTTCCACATCACTAAAAGCAGAAATCTCAAGGTAATTTAGATAGAAAATACATTTCTGGATTGCAGTACATTGAGCTCCAAAGAGAGCGCTGAGACAAGAGAAAGCCGGAGGGCAATGGGCGACTCTGTGTCTCTCTGAGGAAAACAAGTAAACATGGGCAAAGAAGATCCTAAGAAGCCAAGAGGCAAGGAGTCATCATGTGCATTCTTCGTGCAAACTTGCCAAGAGGAGCACAAGAAGAAGCACCCAGATGCTTCTGCTAACTTCTCAGAGTTTTCTAAGAAGTGTTCAGAGAGGTGGAAGACCATGTCTACTAAAGAAAAAGGAAGATTTGACGAATGGCAAAAGTGGGCAAGGCTCATTATGAAAGAGAAATGAAAACTTATATTCATCCTAAAAGAGAAACAAAAAAGAAGTTCAAGGATCCCAATGCACCCAAGAGGCCTCCTTCGGTTTTGTTCTTGTTCTGTTCTGAGTATCACACAAAAATTAAAGGAGACCATCCTGGTTTCTCCATTGGTGATGTCACAAAGAAATTTGGAGAAATATGAAATAATACTGCAGCAGATGACAAGCAGTCATACAAGAAGAAGGCTGCTCAGCTGAAAAAGAAGTATAAAAAGGACATCTCTGCCTACGGTACTAAAGGAAAACCTGATGCAACAAAAAAGGGAGTTGTCAAGGCTGAAAAAAGCAAGAAAAAGAAGAAAGAGGAGGAAGAGGAGAAAGATAAGGATGAAGAGGAGGAATAAGAAGCTGAAGAGGATGAGGATGGAGAGGATGATGATGATGAATAAGTTGGTTCTACGCAGTTTTTTTTCTTGTCTATAAAACATTTAAACCCCCCTTACACAACTCACTCCTTTTGAAAAAAAAATGCAAAGCTGTGTAAGATTTGTTGTTAAACTATGCAGTATTTTTCTGTATAGTTAACACACTACCAAATGTGTCTTTCGATAGCTCTGTCCTGGTAGTATTCTCAATAGCCACTAACCTTGCCTGTTCCAGTATGGGGTTGTTGATTGGCATGGAAATTTAAAGCAGGTCTTTTTTGGTGCACAGAACAAACTAGTTGTATATGGGGATGGTAGTTTTACATCTTCGGTTGTCTCTGATGCAGCTTATATGAAATAATTCTTGTTCTGTTAACTGAATACCACTTTGTAATTGCAACAAAAAAAAATAGTTGCAACTCTTTTGTTGACATTCTTTTTTTTTTTTTCAGAACCAGGGATTGAACTCAGGCCTTTGCACTTGCCAGGGAAGCGCTTATTCCACTGAGTCATCTCCCCGGCCCCTTTTGTTGACATTCTGAATGCTTCTAAGTGAATATAATTTTTTATTAATAAATAAATAAATTAAATAAATAAACATGTTTCTGGATTCACTATCTATAAATCATAACAAAATATTTACCCAAGATACAATGGGCTTGAAATTTTTGTTTTCTATATGTTTCCTAGTTGACTATCTTGAAAAACTGACAATTTATCAACTAAAAACCACAGCAAATTATTGTGATCTAATACTCTACGGCTTAGGAGGATAGTGAGGGTTCACTTCAGTCTTAAATTTTCACAATTTTGAAATCAGACGTTGTCTGAAATGTGTTCTAATTTTTAATGCCTTCTTAAGGAAGATCTACTTCAAATCTTTTCTGCTTGGTGGAAGAATTTGATTCAATACGGCTAAGTTTATCTATCGCTGAAATCTTTATTTTACTGTGTGCTGTCATCTGGGAACTATCTTCTCAGTCCCTTTTTATTAAGCCAAAATCTAGTTACATGAACAATTATAATTACACTGGAAAATTTCCTAGATAATTATAATTGCCCTGGAAAATTCACCAGATAATGTAATGGAACTGAAGCTCTTCTGGTACTCAAAGGGAGATAATTTTACACAGTTGGTATATCAAGAGGTGGAACTCTTGAGGACCATCATAGAATTCGGCAAAACACTTTTAAAATATTATAGGATCTCAGTCACTCTTTCTTTTCTGTAAGAAAACCATGACAATTCTTCAGTGAATTTCTTTCATGTGCCCATCAACCAGACTATCATGAGTGACCTACAGCTTGGAACATTTATGTGGCTCTTCCCATACATTTTTTATGTATGTATATGAAGACTGAGAGCAACATGGAAGATGAAGCTACTCCAGTTTATCTCACAACTTACAAGAATCAAATCTAAATGGACTTAAAACAAATATAAAGCATGAAACTGATAGAAGAAAACATAGTACAAATTCTTAATGACATTGATTGGGGAAAAGATATTTTGGACACCACCTCAAACACAAAGAAAACAAAAAATAAATAGGATTACATTACACTGAAACAATAATTAACACAATTAAGAGACAACCTAGAGAACTAGAGGAAATATTTACAACTACATAAAAGCCAAAAGCTTAATGTCCAGAAAACATAAGTATCTCCAAAACCTACAGAAATAAAAAGTTACCTAGTTAAAGGAATGAGCAAAATATTTCAACAGTCATTTCCCTAAAACAGATGTACAAATACTCAAAAGGTTAAAAGTATTCAACATTATTAATCAAGAAGGAAATAAAAAATAAAACCATGTCATACCCATAAGAGTAGCTTTTATAAAGACAAAATTTAACAAGTACCAGTGAAGATACAGAGAAAGAAAACTTGTACAGTGTTCATGACAAAATCAGTTAGTACAATCATTATTGAATACAGTGTGGAATTTCCTCAAAAAGTTTAAACTGCTATATGACTCAGAAATTCAACTATGAGCTATTTACCCAAAGTAAGTGAAGTCAGTGGGAAAAAGACAAACATGCTCTTTGCACTACTGTTTATTATCACTAAAATCTATAAACAATCTAACTACACAGCAATGATGAATGGACACTGAAAATGTGGAATATATATATA
>NW_004525060.1:48486-70263 GCF_000260255.1 Octodon degus
TATATATATTAGAACACTATTCAGTTAAATAAAGTAGTGACTTGTTGCCATTTGAGATAATGTGTAGAGCTGCAGATGGCACAGAAGTGTTATATATTCAGTAGAAACTATATTGAAAATTTTGAATTTGATACTTTCCTGGACTCAAGATAAGATGACTATACTCTCTCCATGCTGGGCAGCAGCAGCAGCGAGATGCAGTTATCAATAAGCTGCTCTATCACAAGGAGAAGCAACAGATTCTCTAGGGCAGTGTGATGGTGAGCCTCTTAGAACCTTCAATAGCAAGGACTCCCAGCATGTGTGCCATAGGTTCAACACCACCGCTCTATAATGTACCCTGCTGTTAAACTATCATGTTATGAAAGTTGCATATGCAAAATGTATTTGCAACCTACTGTATTTGAAACTTATGGTGAGTTCACCAGTTGTAGCTACATTATTATTTGAGGAACAGCTATACTAATTTCTCATTCAAATTGTCTCTCATGTCCATTCTTCACTGTCACATAGATCTCAAAGAAGATAAAATACATGAAACTGAATTCAATAGGGCCATATAAAATACAAGGTGTGATATGTAAGGCAAAATTCCACCACTCCAGCTGTTCTAATTTTAATTGGTCTCTGATTTTTTTTCCCCTTAGAAGTTCGCACTCTGGAGTTTAGGAGTACTGTAATGGCCCACATGAGTTTTCTACTTAAGTTTTCACAAGGGTGAAAAATTTTAAAATCTCATCAGAAAATTTTCTCTATCTCATGAAAGTATCCAATAAATGGTCCAATGTTAAGCTGTAGTTAATGATAGAAATATAGGTGGGTCACCCAAAGCCTAGTTAAACCCTTTTATCATTGCAGCAATAGATACCACATAAGGACCTGGCCTATAGTGATATTAACTGTAAAACACATGGATTTTCTGAAAGTTAAAGAATATTCATTTCCTGAGAAACTATAAGTAAAAATCTCTTTTAAAAATATATATGTACCATAGAAAGAAAATTACACTAAAATGTCTAAATAATATTTAGACACTAGTAAATAAAATTTGATCTCCTATAAAAGCAAAATTTGCTAACATCTGAAAGATACTATGTGTCAGGAAAATAATGTACATTGACTCATGTGTACAGTATGTCATCAGCTACATAAGAAAAGTGCGTTATTAGTACAAATTTGTACATGAGAAAAATAATATTCAAGGATACTGAATGATCCTACTCAACAGGTAGTAGGATTTAATTCAGAAATGATAGTCAATCTCACACTTTTAGGGGAAAAAAAGAATGAAGAAAGGTTGGAAGAGAAGAAAAGGAAAAATGAAAATAAAGGTATAAAGAAAAATATAATGAAAGAAGGATGAATGAAAGAAGAGGACAGGTTGCAAAGGAAGAATCTAATGCCAACAGTCGGTCATGGACTCCTGGAGGCTGGGGTACAGCTAGACAACTATGAAGCACTTCCTAATCCAGAAGCAGCCTTCTCATGGCTGTCCTTAACTCTTCTGATGACCTGTTGTCTCAGGACTATGCTAGAGAAAGTAATTCAATATATTTGAATTTCATTTGCCACATTGATCTCTTATTTCACATGAATTCCCTGGAAATGGGATCTTGATTTTGTTGATTAAAATTGTATCAGAAGCAATAGATGAAACTTTTAGCCAACATTTGCCTTTTTTATGAGTGAGAATTTTATAATCTTCAGAGTCCACCAGAAAACAGATATTAGTGAAAATTAAAGTGAAAAGACTTTAACTTGTTACCATGGAAACAATATGGATCTACACCCAAGTTTACCGTATCGAGGCACAAACATAATGTTAGTTAGTTAAATACTGTATATAGCTATGTAAATTAGCTTCACATCATTTTGTGCATAAACACAATCATTTCTTGCCAATAGGCAAATTTCTACTCAAAAGGAGAAGTATTACTTGATCTTTTTTTATAAAGTATATGAAATGAAATGAGATATGCAATCTGAGCTCTCAATAAGCTATCTCTGAGAGTCCTGGCACAAAATCACACTACTGAGCTCTAGCTGTTGCCCCTATGCCACAGCCCTGATCAGAAAAGCCCAAATCACAGGGGAAGCAGCCCCAGGATTGGAAATTGGTCCAAAATAATAAGAAATAAATGAAAATACAATCTGAATTACATACATGAATAAAAGCCAAAAGAAATGCACTTCAATAATTTGTACCCAAAAGTGCACATTATATACTTAGAAACATCAACTATTTTATCTATAGAAAATTGACAAATTCAGTATTTGTTGTATAATATAGATCTCCTCTTTGTTGCTTGATTGTACCAGTAGCACAGTACTCTCTTATTTATAAGATATCTTTGAGTGTCAGTGTGATTCTGCAGAGTTCATGTCTGCAGGGAATCAAGAAGCCAAGTTCATGCCAGCAGGGAGTTGAGTTCAAACTGGCAGGAGATACACAGTGTTACAAGTTGAATAAATTGGGTTCCAGCCTCACAGCCAGAAAACAACCTGAACTTCAGTGGAATTAAAGGTGCAGTCTTGCTGAGATTATCCACTGTTCCACTGTAAAGCGATGGCTGGCTTGCTAGGGGTAATCAACATAGATCTGGACTCTAACTGCTCACTTTGTCTACTAGTGACAGCAGACACATGGCTTGAAGTGGATTTTTTTCTTCTTTTGTCCTCCATCCTTGTTTCTAATCTCTTCTTCTTTTTCTATTTCCTCAACTCCTTTTACATTTTTCTCCCCTGAGGATAAAACCACCATCCTGAATGCTTATTTATTATATACAGTTATTTTGCATGTTTTAGATTTTGTTATACAGCCAAAATCTAGTTCATACAGGTAAAGATGGTAAATTTATAGTTATTACAGTTTGCTATTTTGTAGGTTATGTTCAATGCTATTGTTACTGTTGATTTTACTACTTTAGCTAAGGTGAAATAATTTTTCTAATCTGTTGCTCATCATGACATGCCAAAAGGAAGATTGCCAAGAGATCATAAACAATAATATAGGGCAGTCCCAAAGAGCCAGGGGCCCAGAAGGCAACAAATTATCATCCCCAATAAGTTGAAGAGGTAGTATCTTTCAACATATTCAAAACTCAAAAGTTAACTACATATGAAAGGCATCTCTGAGAAGTAGTCATTTCCTGAGGGTTGTAAGTACTAATAGCAAAGCTAAATATGATTGGGAATTTGGAAACACCAACCCAGGAATTAGTTGAAAATGAGAAGATACTTAAGAAAAATGAAACTCCAGACTTCCACTCATAAAAGGCAAACCCAGAAGATAATGAGGTGGAATAAGTCAAAAGCCACTCCCCTGGATTTTCTGAAGTGGTAATCATGAGTGCAACAAAGCAGATGAATGAATCTCTAGAAAAAAAGAAATTAGAATTTCTCAGGTAACATTATGAATAGTGACTACAACAAAACACATGCTTTGTGAATCAAGTGGAGACATAGATTTTTAAAAGGAGGAGCTTAGAAAAATGATGAAAACCAGGAATGCCCAACATAGGAAAGAAATGAAATCTACGAAGGAAGTTCAATCAGATATCCAGTAAATCAAAATTTCCATTGAAAGAATGTGCAACAGAATGAGCAAATGTGAGGAAAGTATTAAAATTGGAGGATAGGATTTCAAGCTAGAGATCATAAAAAGAAAGTTTTCTTTAAAATCAGGAGACCACAAAATATCAATACAACAGCTGCTAGATGATGCAAAGAAGAATAACATAATATTGACCAGAATCAATGAAAAAGCAGGACATAGCACAAATGATATAAAAACTTGTTCATAGAAGTAATGGCAGAAAACTTCTAAAGAAGGGAAAAAGAATTTGACATATAGATCAAAGAAAAATCTGTACCGGGATATTTAATAATGAACATTCCAGAAATTTAACTTGTAAACATAATATTAAAGGCTATTAGAAAAAAATCAAGGATGAGGGAAATCCACCAGAATAACAGCAGACTTCTGAGCATAAATACTCCAGTCATAGAGACTGTAGAATGAAATATTTAAATCCCAAAAAGAAAACAACTTCCAACACAGATTGAAGTATCCTACAAAACTATCTTTTAAAATTAATGTAGAGTATGCAATTATGATAAAGAACACCTGAAGAAATTCATGACCACCAACCAGCATGCATAATTGTTCTGAAGGACAATCTAGAAATCTACAACAAGCACTACAACTCTGTGAGCTCCAACAGAATGAGTCTACCAGGCAAGGTAAGGAATTAAAGTGGAAGAAAAGGGGTGAAACAAAAGACAAATAACACGATAAGGATGTCAATACATATCAATGTTAAATGGTCTCAATTCACCAATCAAAAAACTGGCAGAATGAATTAAAAAGAAACTTATGCATATCCAACAACATGCTGCATGCAACAAATATATTTGATTGAAAAAGAAAGCCATAAGGCACTTCCACCCATGTGTGAGGCGAGCAGAGCTGGAGATGTGACCAGAAGCTGAACTCAGGATCTAACAAGACGGCCAGGCTGTCCCACAGGATCATCAAGGAAACCAGTGTTTGCTAGCAGAGGCACTTCCTGGGATTAAAGCCGAACCAGACTAAAGCAATGCCCGTTATTTTCACGTGGTCATTGCTGGCCCCCAGGATTCCCCCTTTGAAGGACGGAGTTTTAAACTTGAACTATTTCCACCAGAATATTCAATGACAGCAGCTAAAGTATGTTTCATGAACAAAATTTATCATCCTAATGTAGACAAGTTGGGAAGAATATGTTTAAATATTTTGAAAGATAAGTGGTTGGCAGCAATGCAGATCTGCACAGTTCTTCTATAGATCCAGACTTTGTTAGTGTTCTTAATCCAGATGACCCATTGGCAAATGACGTAGCAGAGCAGTGGAAGATCAATGAAGCCCAAGTCATAGAAACAGCTAGAGCATGGATTAGACTATCTGCCATGAATAATATTAAAGTCAGTCCAATCATCAAGTTTGTGTCACTTCTCCGGTTCTGCCAAGACTTCTTCCTTTTTTGTTTGCATTTAATGGACACAGTCTTAGAACATTATAGAACAAAAATCCAGACATTTTCAGTCCTTTGATGATTACATACAAATTAACAAACCTATATCTTGTCCCAATTCACTATTGTAAAACATTAGCAGAGATTAAAGTTTCATCTGAATTGTTGTGAACAGTTTAAAAGCAATGGCTCCATTGACAAATAAATACTCAGACAAAGGTCTGCTCTCTAGAATTTATAAAGAACTAAAAACACTAGGGCCCCAAAAATTAAAGACCCAATCTGGAAATGAGCATCCAAGATGAGCACACACTTCTCAGAGGATAAAATTAAAGAAGCAAATAAATATATGAAAAATTGCTCTGCATCACTAGCCATCCACGAAATGCAAATTAAAACAACATTGAGATATCATCTCACCCTAGAGAAAATGGCTATCATAAAGAAATCACCCAACAACAAATGTTGGAGAGGCTGTGAGGAAAAAGGAACCCTTCTCCACTGCTGGTGGGAAAGTAGACTGGTGCAACCATTATGGAAATCAGTACAGAGACTCCTTAGAAAACTTACACTGCAAATCCCATTTAAACCAACTATTCCTCTACTGGGAATTTTCCCGGAGAATCTGAAAACATCATATCATAGGGATATATGTGTGCCTATGTTTATAGCAGCACAATTTGTGATAGCCAAATCTTGGAAACAACCAAGATGCCCATCACCTGAGAAATGGTTGAAAAAGATGTGGTACTTTTACACAGTAAAGTATTACTCAGCTATAAAGAATGATAAACTTAAAGCCTTTATGTTGAAGTGGATGCCACTTGTACATATACTCATAAGTGAAATAAACCAAACACACATGTGTAAATATCGTATAGTCTCCCTAGTATAAGAACTTAAAAGAAGAAATACAAATAGAAAAGTATAATACAAGTAAAAGGAAAGCAGGATCTCGAGGACTAACTAATCAAAAGAGTGAAAGGAGAAGAGCTAGGAAGCATGACAATGTCAAGCCATACAGTTATATGTAGAAGATGGTCAATCCTGAGAATCTTCAGAAAATTTTTGAATCTAGCAATTAATTGGAAAGATTCTCACCCTAACTAACTATATATACTAATACCTGTGAACTAAACTTCACCTACTGCACTGAAGATGGTAATTTGTAATAGTAGTTTCATGCATGAAGTGCCTGTCATTCTGGTCTTCTGAATATGGGCTGCTTGTCATGACATGCCAGTTGCTGCTGTGCTGTCTCTCGGGTAGATGATTGTTCAAAAAGAAGGGGGTGGTGAATTAAAGCAAGAGACAGGAAAAGGAATATTGTGGGACTGTCCTGCTTCAAGCTTGTATATGGTTAAATTTTTTGACTTATGTGTAAACATAAGAAGTATATAATGCTTGATGCCTATTTTTTAAAATATATTCTAATTTTTAAATGTTTCTTCATCATATTCTATAGGGACTAAAATTCAATATATCAATACTTGATGAAAAAGACCTGTTCCATGTTATGCCTAAAATGTTTGATATTCAGACAGATAGTGAGGTTAAGCTTAGCAGCCTAGGTCGTATGGTAATAACAATAAGCTTGTCCTCTGGATGGTTAACAACCTAAGTTTGCAGACCAAAATTAGAGAAAAAGGAGGGCTGCAAGGAAAGCCAATAATTTGGCCCTAGCCTTCCAAGGTCAATTAAGACTCAGGACATATGAGAACTTGTACTGCAACATCATGTAACGCGGTAGATTCCTAAATTTTCTGATCAAGGAGATTATGGGGCCACAGAGGAAAGTGATCAATGATGTAGAGTGTGCTTAATGAGAGTCACATGGAGAAAAAACATTCTCTCAGGCTTTCAAAGGTAACACATTGGCCAAGCAATGGCCATGACTCATCCACATGGCTGACATTGACAAAGGATCTACAATCTGAGGTACAGGATCTCAGGACAAATCCTGAGGGGATTTCACTCACCTTGTCAGAACCAAAAGCTACAACTCTTGTTGCATAGGTCCTGCTTTACCTTGGCCTTAACCATCCAGCAGAAAATTATAAAAATGAAGTATAAGAAGTAAATCCATGGTGTTATGTTGAGCTGTAGGGGACTCAGGTCAACAATATCCGACATTGCCAGTCAAGCGGAAGACCCAATACTATTATGGACTACTGAAATCTTTTAGAATATTTTGCTACACCTATAATATTTACATGATGGAACTTAACAAAAACAGGAGATACAGAAGAATGTCCATTTTGTATCTATGTATTCAAAGTGGTTAGGATAGATATATAGTTAGATTCTTTTAATGAATAGAGGGATTTGTTCTAATGGTGTTTGTAAATAGGATATCATGTCAGCATCTTGTACAGCAATTAACCACTAGGAAGAATGTATGCAATGTGTTAATTATTGAAACTGTCCTACCAATTTGATTTGAAACTGTCTCATTGCTATTTGTTTCTCAATAAAATTATGCAAAAAAGGAAAGAAAGAAAAAAATAAATAAATAAATAAAATATTTTTATTTCACAAGCAAAAAAAATATAAGAAATAAGAATTAAGAGCAATGGCCCTCTGCTTTTATTCACTTGCCCCATCATGGTTTAAGTGTAAAGCACTGAGAATGAAGGTAGCTGCAAAGGTTAGCTGTATGGTTATGGGTGTTATTTATTTTATTTTATTCTATTCTTTGAGGGGTAAGGTAGTTTCAAAATTTTGTACTCCCCCACTTTTATGGTGATCTAATTGCATTGGATATAAAGCACCTAATCAATTCTTTAAGACACACTCTCTAGCTAAGTCTAACTTTATTTAGATTCTCTATATGGACAAGCTGATTGTTTGAGCCAAAACGGGAACATTAGCAGACATCACAGCCCTCACTAATATCATTGTGATTTTGCAGTCAAGTGTAGATTTCTCCTTCAAATAAAGCTTGTGACCATTTTGTATGGCTTGTCTTGAAACTTCTGTAAATTTTGTGTTTTAATAATATATTTTTGTTATTCTAAAACAAAAAAAAATCATATAATGAAAGCCAAAGGAACCTGGATAAAAAGCATAGTCATTTTATTTGCAAACAAAATAGATTAATACAAACAAGACTAAGAGAGATAAAACGTCACTATGTAACAATCAAAGAAAAGGTAAAAATCATAAATACATATGACTCAAATATCTGTGCACCAAACTATGTAAAATAAATAACAAACATGAAAAATCAAACGAAAACTAATACACTTATAATGGAGTAAATCAATACCCCACTGTCACAGACATACAGTTTAACTAGGCAAAAATTCAATAATAAAGTATCAGAACTAAACCATCATTTTAAACAGATGAAATTAGTATATTTCCTCTGTGTTCCACTCCACAATATCAGATACACAGTCTCCTCAGTTGCACATGAGAATTCTCCAAAATATATCACATACTAAATCTAGGAAGATGCAATGTGTTAATTACTTAAACTGTCCTACCAATTTGGTTTGAAACTGTCTCATTGCTATTTGTTTCTCAATAAAATTATGGGAAAAAATAAAAATAATTATAAAAGACTTTTCCAGGTGACAAGAAAAAAAATAAATCTAGGATAATAATTAAGTAAATGAAAATGAACTGGAATTACTCTATATAATTTATTAAACCATAGCGAAATAAAATTAGAAATCAATGGCAAAAGAAACCACAAGAATTTCATAATCACATGGAAATTAAATAACCTGAAAAATGCTTGGGTCACACAGGAAATTAAAGAAGAAATTAGACAGTATCAACCAGTAAACAATAGTGTCAATACAACATAATGGAACTTACAGCAGGGAGTAAAAGCACACCTAAGAGAGAAGTTTATACCAGCAAATTCCCACATCAAGAAAACATAAAGAGATCAAATGAACAACCTAATGTTCACCTCAGTCCTCTAGAGAAAGAAAAGAAAGCCTAGTCATAAGTGCATCAAAGGGAGGAAATTATAAGGTTAGAGCAAAAACTAATGCAAATGAGACTAAGAAAACAATGCAAAGAATCAATGAATTGAAGAGTTGGTTCTTTGAAAAATTAAGTCTTCTGAAAAAAAAAAGAAAAAGAAAGACTCACATTCATGCAATTAAAAAGGAAAAGACTGAAATCATAAGAGAAACTGCAACAATCTGGAAAATTATCGATGTCTACTTTGAGAACCTGTATTCACATTGGCATCAAAAAACCTAAAAGAAATACTTAGGGATCAATCTAACATAGAAAGAAAAAGATCTTTATACTGAAAACTATGGTATTCTAAACAAAGGATTGAAGGGGATATTAGGAAAACAAAAGATACCTCTTGCTCTTGCTTTGGAAAAACAAATATAGTGAAAATGTTCACACTTCCAAAATTGTTATGAAGATTCAATGCAATTTCAAGCAAAATTCAAATAGATGCCTCACAGAAATTTCTTTGGAACCAGAATATTCCTAAAATAACAAAATTAATTCTGGGCAACAAACACAAGGCCTGAAACATTATAATCCCTGACTTGAAATTATACTACAAAACTACCCAGATTATAAGATCCAGAAGTAACTACAGACATACTCTGGCACCAGAACAAGGACTAATATTTACAATCTATAAATGTCTCAAAAAAAATCAGACCCTCCCACATTTGAAGACTCACTTCAAAAATGGTTCTCTCAGACATATAGATACTTCTCAGATGAAGGAAAATACATGAAAATGTTTAATATAATTGGTCATTCAAGAGATGCAAATTAAAACAATGTTGCTATTCCATCTCACTCCATAACGAATTGTTATTTTTTTAAAAAATGACCAATTACGAATGCTGGCAAGGCTGTGGGTAAAAGAAACACTTCTCCACCATTGCTAGGAATGTTGACTTGTTCAACCATCATGGAAATCAGTGTGGAGATCCTCAAGAAACTAAAATAGACTCTCATTGATCCAACTATTCACTTTTCTGGTATTTTACTGAAAAAGTTAAAAGCATCATAACATAGAAATATGTGCACACTCATGTTCATAGTGACAAAGTTTGTAATAGCTAAATTTTGGAAATAGCCCAAATGCTCAGCAACTAATGAAAAGATAAAGTTTTTTTCTAATGCACTGATGCACTACTCTGCCATAAAGAATAAGCGTGAGACATTTCTAACTAAATGAAGACATCTTGAGACCACAGTTTTAAGTGAAATAAATCAGAAACATATGTTTAAATACTGCATTGCATCTCTTGTATGAGAAATCAGAAGAACAAATGAAGACAGAAATGTATAATTGATATAGGGAAATAGAAAAATGTTCAAATAAGAAATGAACTATGGAGGGAGAGTAAAAGAATAGTCAAAAAATTAGAACAGAAGAAAAAATGGAAATAAAAATTTTTTAATGTACTTAGTTCAGGGTCTCACCACTCAGTTCACACTCATAGTGATCCTCCCATTTCAGAATCCCTCTGCTCTTCTTGGTCGCTAGCTCAGAGCGCCTGGGGGCAGGCCTGTGTGGTCTGTGGTGCCAGGGCTCAAACCCTGGCCCCTGCATTTGCCTAAGCAGGTGCTCAGTCTGTTAATCTATCTCTCTAACCCCAAAACTTTTTTTAAATAAGCAAGGGGAGGGAGACTGAAGGAAGTGGAAGGGGGAAAATAAAAAAGAAGCAGGATATGCCATGTACTGCTACAAATTCCCTAGGATGAATGTTATCACTATATCTATATCTATATCTATATCTATATCTATAGCTATAGCTATAGCTATATCTATAGCTATATCTATATCTATATATAACTGTCTATCTCTATCTCTATGTCTATATATAAAATGTACCAATTTTTAACAAGATATCTTAAGGCAGAAATATGGGAGGCTTTGTGTGAATCACTTGGAGACCATAATCTGGGATGGTTTTATAATTCAGAGAGATAAAAGTACCTTACAGCATCTTCCAACACAAGCATGTTGCTTTAAGCAATGAACCAGTATGTATGGCATTCTAGAGCCACAGCAAGGTTTCAAAAGTGGAAGCAATTCATTATTTATATAAATAGGACAAGATTGTGCCATTTTATTTCTTCTTTAGCTGAATATTTCCAAATTCATAGTTCTCACAAATGATGATTTCAGTATTGATAGAGCCACTAACACGATGTTCTTTGATTTCATTACATCAAAACAGCATACCTAAACTTGATTCCTGAAGCAATTAATCCTTTAATTACCCTGCTATCAAATAAAATGTTAGCTTAGCATAAGAATTATATTATTAACTTATGGTCAAGATGGCTATTGAAAAGTGCAGCACATCTGCATTTCTGAAAGTTAGGATCCTTGGGCTTAATTACATAAGTGATTTGATGCTAATCTGCATTAAAAAGATGCCTTTTCATGATAATCTGATGATAGCTAATGAACACCAGCATAGAATTGTTTGATGCTCATACTTTAGGAGGTCTGATTATGCAAAACAGCAAAGTACATTGCCACTTTACATAGACATGTTGACAAATTCTAATTTATGTTAGTTAACTGGAATTCTTATCTATAGAATTTTCATATTTTTATTTGTGTTCTTGTTAATATACAGAATACTTAATATTTTTATTAAGGGCTGCAGAGATGGCTTAGTGGAGTGAGCATTTTCCTGGCAAGTGCAAAGGCCTCAGTTCAATCCCCGGTTCTGAAAAAGAAAATATTTTTATTACTAAGAATTAGACAGGAAATTTTTGAAAACAATATATAAATATACACATAGCAATATAATGTGTGGTTTTGTTTAAAAAGTAAAATTACCCATAAATTATCATTTATTGTGTTTTAGAATTAAAGAGGCTATTTAATAAAAAATGCACAACTGGTACAAAGATAATAGGCCATTTACAAGAAACATACCTTGGTGCAACTCCAACCCAGAAATATATACTAAATGATATTACACACCAAATACAAATCATTATGACCTACTTTGGTTTTTAAATGCTATCTTTAATTTTATAATTATTCTGAAAGATAAGCAATAATTCAGTCAATAAAATTGAAATAACCATAGTTTTTTCTAAAGACAATAAATTTAAAACAAGGGATTGTGAAAATTTTTCAGGGCCCCATCAAAATCCTTAACTCAGAACATTTTGATTTCCTGAAAGCCATAATGTGTCCCTAGGTTAAGATTGAGTGAGGGTTAAAATAAAGCTATGAACATGTGGTGAGGATCCATGATTGCCAGCCTAAAAAGTGTTTAAGCAATAAAATTCGATGAGATAATTTATGTGGCTTCAATAGATCCCAAAAACATATGTTTTGGAAACTATCCAAGAAAATTACAGTGTAACTAAGGGTGAGGATGGAGGTGTTTGGAATCACAGTAGCCCAATAAACACGTTACTGGAAGGAGAGAATGGAGAATGGTTATTTGTGATTGAGTAATAATAAAAAGTAAATACACTTTTACTTTATCCCTAGCTCCTACTCAGAGTGTCTTAAATCTTTGCTATTTATTACTTGATAAAAGGCACAGATACATCTTTTATTATAACGTTTGGCTTTGTCCCCAGTTCTTGGAATATTTCCAAAGTAATAAATGTGAAAAGAGTGTCTCTTGTTGAAAACAACTCTCATTGTAATGCATCTGAGCTTATGTTAACGGGTAACTGAGGGATGGCTATCAGGGGAGCATTCGTAAGATTAGACAGTTGGAATCTACACAGACACACAGACACAGACACACACACACACACACACACACACACACAGCCCTCCTCAGAGGGCTGTAGATTGACTTCATAACCAATAGCCAATGATTTCATCAACCATCCATATGTAAAGGAAACTACATGAAAACTCTAGAGAACAAGGTTGTTAGACAGCATCCAGCATGGGCAATACTCTCAGGTGCTGGAAAAAATGTGGCATGGAAAGCCATGTTGTTATGTTGAGCTGTGGGGGACTCACGTCAATAATTTCTGACATTGCCAATTAAACAGAAGACTCAATGCTATTATGGGCTTCTGTACTCTTTTAGAATATTTTGCTGAGTTTACACACCTATAATTTTCAACAACGGAACTTAAAAAAAATTGGGGTATAACTATGAATGTCCATTTTGTATCTGTGTATTCAAAGTGGTTGGGATAGATATATAGTTGCATTCTCTTAATGAATAGAATGATTTTTTCTAATGGTGTTTGTAAGTAGGATCACAAGTCTGCATCTTGTACAGCAATTAACCACTAAGAAGAATATATGCAGTGTATTATTTGTTGAAACTGTACTTTTGATTTGATTTGAAACTGTCTCATTGCTATATGTTTATCAATAAAACTTTGAAAAGAAAAAAAAATGGGGCATGGAAGTAACACATCACTCACTCCATGCACCTCCTCTTGGGTTGTATCCTTTATACTTAATCAGGATAGATGTTTTTCTCTGGGATGTGTGAGCAATTCTAACAAAATGTGGCACATGAGTGGAGGAACTAGGTACACTAATTGGTAAACTGTTGCTCAGAAGTTCCAGAGGCTCATAATTATTTTCTTTAAATGTATCATTTGTTTAATTAGGTTCTTAATAAGAAATTTAGAACACTAATATATGAGGATAAAAAATCACAGGTAGCTCCAGAGCTGAGGAACAGCTGTGATTTTTGCTAAAATCTGTGAGTCCACTACCTTCTGATCCACCTCACACTGATCTGAAATCTAGTATCTCTCTTTCTTGGTGTTGGAGATATCTCATCCTCCTGGTGTCTGGGTTTTTGCAGCTTCTTCTTGAAGTAAGCATTAGTGAGGTGTTTGGGGATTTTCCCTTTGATGACATAAATTTTTGTAGGAGTGGCAATGACAAATTCCTGGTGTGTTCTTTGTAGAGGAACATGATTAAGGCTAAGAGGCCCAGTCACAAGTAGCAAGTCACTGGTTCAGAGTTATAACTGGCATCAGATGGGGAGAGATGACTGATGTAACCTGTATGTGAGTGAACTGTGGGTAATTAGTGTCAGAATTGTTATTTTAGTGTTTTTTTCCATAGTTTTATTGAGAAACAAATAGCAATGAGACAGTTTCAAATCAAGTTGGTAGGACAGTTTTAATAATTAACATATTGCATACATTCTTCCTAGTGGTTAATTGCTGAACAAGATGCGGACTTGATATCCTATTTACAAACACCATTAGAACAGATCCCTCTATTCATTAAGAGAATGTAACTATGTGTCTATCCTAACCACTTTGAATACACAGATACAAAATGGACATTCAACTGTATCCCCTTTTTATGTTAAGTTCTGTTCTTTGAATATTATAGGTGTGTAAACTCAGCAAAATATTTTAAGATGCCCAATTGATGTTCCAAAAGTTGGAGAAATGTTTGATAAGGAAGAAAATTGCACATTTGATGATAGAATTCTTAAAATCTAGAGAGTAAGGAGTACTATTTTTATTATTCTTCATGACAAATAATAGGTCAGGAGTGCTGGGATTGGAAACTGACCATTAGATTTAGCAAATCAGGGGACATTGGTAACCTTGACCAATGCAAATTTGTTAGACTAATTGAATTAGAGACTGTTTAAGTAAAAGTGAATGTAAATGAATAGGAAAATACTTTCTAGGATTTTTATTACAAATAGAACAGAGAGATGTGAAAATAACAATAAAATTTAACACCAAGGTAAAGAAAGTGTTTTAAGGAAATAATGACAAGTAGCCCAAATGCTTAAAAAATCCAACAAAGAGGAAAAATGACAGTGTAGGAGAGTGAGCAGCCAATTGTTGTAATAATATCCTTGAGTATATAAAAACTTTAGTTGGCCCAATTGATTGCTTATATATAGGGAAAAGAACTACATACCATGTGGCAGGAGAATGTGATTTGGTAGAGGAAGGTTGAGACATGGAAAAAAGTATTATTTTCATTTGTGGATATTGAACATAGGGCCTTGAAACTGAGGTTCACCTGCTTATTTATCATCATCATCACCACCACGACCATCACCATAGAAACAGTCTCACTGAATTACCCAGGCTGGCTCAAACTTGTGATCCTCTTGCCTTTATAACACTGGGTTTACAGACAATGACACCAATCCCAGCCAGGGGAAAATGTTTTACACTGCCTCTGTTTCTGGAAGAATTAAAGGTTATTAGTTAAGAGTAAGGACAAATGTTGGTGTAGTGGTCCATGCCTGTAATCCTAGGACTCTGGGAAGCTGAGGAAAATCACAAATTCGAGCAATTCAGCAACTTGGCAAGACCTTGTCTCCAAATTAGAAAGAGGAGAGTAAAGTTAAAGCTCAGGGTGAAAACCCTAGATTAAGTCCCTAGTTCTAAAGGAAAAAAAAATGAAATTAAGGATAAGCATGTGTCTGATGGAGGTTTCAATACAGAAAAAAATAAAGATAGAGGCAATAATAAAAATATATTAACTGGGGGGACCAGGGAGATGGCTCAGTAGAATAAGTGCTTCCCTGGCCAAGCACAGGGGCCTGAGTTCAATCCCCGGTTCCAACAAATATAGATAGATAGATAGATAGATAGATAGATAGATAGATAGATAGATAGATAGATATTATAGATATGTAGTAATAAAATTGTCTGCTTACTCTTCTACATTGTCATTTTTCCTCTTTTTTGGATCTTTTAAGTATTCAGGCTAGTTGTCATTATTCTCTTACAACACATTCCTTGGTGTTAAATTTTACTGTGATTTTCACATTTCTCTGTTCTATTTATAATAAAAATCCTAGAAAGTATTTTTCTATCCATTTATATTCACTTTTGCTTAAACAGTCTTTAATTCAATCTCATTTTTTCGAGAATACAAAAGGTTAAAAAAATTGGAAACATTTCCTTAAACAAAGTAATAGAAATTTGACAATGATTGTTGGTTGTGGTATTGCACGTCACCTTCAAATTGTTAGGTCACCAGGTATAAACCTGCAATATTGATTTTAAAAACATTAGAAGAAATTAAAAAGAAAAAAACCAATTTTTAAAAACTTAAAAAAATAAGCATTAACTGCACTTTTCAGTAGACCAACAGAAGTCAGCAGTACATTTATCCAAGAAATCTATATACATAAATGTATCTTTTTTCCCTTCTGTCTTCTGTCCTCCTCATCCTCATTTTTCCTTCTCATTGAACAGATTTTACCTTTCACAGGATCTATTTTGTCTTTCAGATTTTATTTATGCTTTTAGGGTCTTACACTAGAGAGACAATATAATGTGTGTACATGCAGGACTAATATCTAGAAAATGTAAAGAACTCAAGAAAATTAGGCCACCCCAAATGAAGACCCTGTTAAGAAGTGGGCATGTGAAATGAATAAACATGTCTTAGAAGACAAAGAGCAAGTGACCAACACAAATGTGAAAAAATGTTCAGCATCATCTCTGGCCATTAAGGAAATGCAAATTAAAAGAATGCGAAGATGTTCTATACATTAAGAGAATGATAGTCATAAAGAAATCAGAGAATAATAAGTGCCAGTGTGTCTGTGATGACCAAGTGACTCTCTTACATTGTCAGTGAAATACAAACTACTACCACATTTATGGACAAGAGTGTGGAGATTCTTAAAGAACTAAAATTAGAATTTCATACAATGCAGCTGTCCTTCTGTTAGGTATCTTCCCCCAAAAAACTCAAGTCATCATACTACAGTGATATCTGCACAGCAGTGTTTCTAGTGGTACAGTTCATAATAACTACTTCCTGGGAACAGCTTGCATCCCTATCAACAGAGGAATAGATAGGGCCGGGGAGATGGCTCAGTGGAATAAGCGCTTCCCTGGCAAGCTCAAGGGTCTGAGTTCAATCCCCAGTTCAATAAAAAAAAAAAAGAGAAATAGATAAAGAAAATCTGGTACTATACATTATGGAATACTACTATTTGGCAAAAACAAAGGACAAATGCAAAGCATCTGTAGTAAAATAGATTCATCTGGAAAATATAATGTGAAGTTAAATAAGACAGACACAGAAGCTTAAATGCCAAGTAGTACTCTCATTTCAGTAAGACAAAGTACAAATGAAAAACAAAATAAAGAATTTATAGAAGGAAACAAGGTGACAGCTTTTTTGCAAATTGGAAAGGGTACAGGAGAATGAATCCAAGGGAAGGGAGCGTAGGAAAGGAAAGTAAAGATGCTCCACATGTGTCACTAAGATGTACCAAAGAGCCACAGTGAAGACAAACATTGTATGGTAGGAACATGAACTAAAAGTAACAAAAATAACAATGAAAATGGAAGTGTGGAAAAGGGATTCAGGAATGGAGGGAGGTGGGTGGGAAGATGAAGAGGTTAAAAAAATAAAAAAGGAATGCCTGCAATCCCAGCTCTTGGGAGGCTGAAAACAGGAGAATAACTATGAGTCCAGTCTGTGCAGTGAAACCCTGAAAACCTTGTACTGAACTTAAAAAAAAGAATGAATGTATGTTATATACATGTACTTACTTCCTTAGAATAATATAAACTTCCCGTGCTCCAAACGTGTGTCAATAAAATTTTTAAAAGAAATAAACAATCCAGGAAATTTCATATCCCCTACCAGTGCTACTGTAATGCTCTGTATAAAGTGATTGCTGAATAAATAAGAAATGAATGCATTTCTTTATGAAAATGTTTCTCAAATGTCTAAAATTGTTTATTTATAATCTAGGTTAAATCATTACAGCTACCAAATTCATCATAAAGATACCTATTTAGATTGTATGTCTTTGTTCTTTTCATGTGGCAATTTAAATTCTTGGATAGTTTTAGCAGAGCAATAAAAGAAACAGCCCATGATACCTCTTCCCTACCTCTCTGGAAATTTTGTGTCTGTTTTCTTTCAGGTGTTTTTTGAGAACTTTGCTCCTAAGTTGATTAGTGTCTCTTCTATGATTCCTCCAAGTGGCATTTTTATCTTGGACTTGTCAAAAGCTATTGATAGCCCACCCTGAAACAGTGTATACCTTCTTAAACAATAAAATGAGTGTCAATGAATGGCTTGTTTTTGCTATGTCTGCAATAGTGTCTGAGCCCCAATTCTTACCTTGACTATAACAATTATGAGACACACATTGCTGACAGTAGGATCTAATTTTCCTCTAACTCTAACGTTTTTCATTAATGTTAATTTTATTACAATTTAGATCTTACTATTTCTTCTAAATACCATGAAATTCTGTATTATACTTAAAGTGATTTATAAATATTGGCCAGTAAGTAAAAATTTAAAATCTTGGAAATAGATTTCTCAATGAAATATAATAATTTAATGATGGTTTATTAAATTATTATATGGCATCATTGTTGATGTATATATGTATTTTTATATTTACTATCATATTATGATAGTTCCCTTACTCCTTAATGTTCCCAAAACAATTAAGTTCTCCTGAGCATCAGAGCCAATAAATTCACATTATGCTTATCACTGTAGCCAGAGGGCACATAAATTCTCACTAACAGGGATATTTAGATCAAGTTTTTCAACCTCATTTAGCACCACTAGATCATACAAAGATTAGAGATTTTGTTCTGAAAGTACAAGTTGAATGTAGTCTTCCAAAAAGTTTTCATATCTCAATCTACTTTTATTTTCAATATAAAGTCAGCCAGACAGCTATCTCCTGCCGGCACTGAACTATCAGTGTACATTTTCATCTTCATATTTTTTTTCTTCCTATGGACATCTAGCTTTTCTCTGCCTCTATTTGAAATGCTTATATTTGGGGGGTATTTTCTTCTATTTCTAGTAAGTATATCAACATTATGCATTTAGAAACATGTTCCTCATGCTCCAAATTTATTTCTATTTTTATAGAAACACCTCCAGGAAGAGAGTTTAGGAATAAAAATCTGCCCCAAGTGCAGGTAGATATACAAATACCAATAGAAAATGACAGTGTCCTTTTATTTTGTTGACATTTAAAGGACTATATTTCTTTGGCTGTCTGCCTAAAGGCATACATCCCACAGTGTCACTAACCTTGATCAAAAGTATTACCATGTTATGTAGACCAACCAAAATAGCACCCTCATATATAAAATCTGGCTGCACAAAACTCTCAGGCCCAAAGGCACAATAAATCCAAAGCATCTTAATATTTAAAATTCTAAACAATATTTTTATTCTAAGCTTTAAACATGAATTTTATAGTCACTGGTTCAGCATTCCTTGTCACAGCTCATGGTGCTGGCTGGGTAAATTCTCAAAGGAACCATTGAGTCACTGATATCAAACTGCACCAGGGCTGTCAATGCTTAATGGCTGCAGGAAATGCTTTGGTTTTTAGGGTAAGTTCTTATACCAGAACTTTGAAAGCATTTGACAGAATAAATAGGAAATGGAGAAGACAAGAGACAAAAATAAAAAAACAGAGCAGAAACAAAAATCAGAAGGAGAATTTCAGATCTCAAAGGAAGATAAGATCCTTAATTATAAGTGTGGCTAAAATGAGACCCAGTTTCCAAAACTGATCCAAAGCCACATAGCTAATTTATATCAGAGGGTTATATGGATTTTACAAGTCAACATGTTTTCAAAGAAAGAGTTAGCTTACTGATGAATTAAAAATTAAAAGTCAACTACTGTTATCATTATGATAATTGAAGTTTTGTGGTATAATTAACATTTTATCCAAAATTCTGTTGTTCACTGATAAGTCATTACAATATTGCATTAGAGAAACTGCACTGTTAAATGAACAAAAGTTTTAGTTCCAAAGAGAAAGGTCTTAATAACACAGAGCAACTGAGATTTGCCTCCAGAAAAAATAAGAATATAACAAAACATTTTACATAACAGTTGAACCAATATCAAGATTATCAGGAACACAAAAGTGAAGAAGTTTCTTTTATAAGGAAAATTACAATCAAAGTACATTATAATTAAAATGCCCTTCCATGTTTAATATAGTGATACCAGCATCCCGAGCTTATTAGTTTGGATATTCATGTCTTTTTATGTTAGAATGTTAGTGTATCAGTTTTTCATTTTATCTAACAAAAATTAAATCCATAGAAAAGGAAAGCACAGTGATGAAATATTTTCCAAAATGAGAATCGAATCCCATGTGCCAAAATCGTAGTGAGATGACATGTAATGTTTATGCAAATTTTAAAAAGGTTGAAATATGAGAGATCTTTATTCACAAGAGGTTTTTCCTAAGCTCATTCACTTTAATGTACAAAAACAAATGCTAAAAAAATGAAACTGAAGTAATAAATGAGACGTGTTGAATTATCACTATGAAAATGAAATTTGTAATGAAAATCCAATATTGCATTGAGTTTAATAAAACCAGCAATCACCTTAACAACAATAGAATTACTTGGATGATGAATTAACTATAAGATAGGGTAGCTACCTTCGTAGGCAATAAAATATTTTACAGACTGTGGTACTTCCCTTCAAAATTTGTTGACAATGTTAGTAAAAGTAATTGCATTGTTTAGCAAAGATCCCTGCTTTAGAAAACATGGAGGGCTTTATATATGCATAATTCTATTTGTATAATAAATAGTTATTAGATATTTACAGAGCACATGATGTTAAAGATAAAAAGATAAGTATGATTTTCAGATAAGCAAGATTGTTGTTCATTAAAATAATGACAACAAATGAAAATATACCATCTTTACATTTGATATAAATTCTCTCTTAAGGAAACCAGATAATGTTACATTATGTGAATATCCTGATGTTAAAATAAACAAAGAAAATGGACCTGATCCTTTATACTCTCTAAAAAGAAGGCTCACAGTAAGTTGATTTTATTTTAGTTGCACAGTCCTGAGTAATACAGTGATAAATACATTTGTGCTGAATAAAATTTACTAACTATCCTGACAGCGCTCGGGTATTTAATTGTGCCCCTTTTCATTGTGCTCCAACATCAACAGAGTTCCAACCACAAACTACATAGAGATTTTGACCACACATTTGCTCAGATTGTGTTCCTCATCTTCTCTAAATTTTCAAGGCCAAATCACATTGGGCTGGATAGATTTACCTCCTTACCCACAGACACATTGTGCTCACATTGTGTTGTTTTTTGTTTTTTTGTAACATGTTTGGTACAGGGTCTTACTATGCAACTGAGACTCATACAGATCCTCCTGTTCAGGCTCCCCAGTGCTGCTATTAAAGGTGTGTACCACCACACTCAGTCTCAGGGGCCAATGTGGCCTGTGATGCCAAGGATTGAACACCACTGCCTGCACTTGCCTAAGTAGAGGCTAGTCCTTTGAGCTATCTCACTGGCCTCAGACATGTTAAAAACAGAAATCATATGTCTTCCCTAAGCCTGCTTCTCTTCTTTCCTGTATTATTGTAGCACAGCTGTACTGCCTAACCTGCCATTCATACTGGAAAACTTGCCCCAGATTTTGACTTGATTCTTTGCCCTTGTGCCTTCTACCCCATGAATTAGCAAAGATTTTTCTCCTAAACTTGTCAGAGAAAAAGTCCCTCGCTACATCCTAGGCAATATGTCACTGGTTCTACCCTCATGATTTTGCATCTGAGCTGCTTTTATAGCTTCCACCAACTTCTCCACTTCTCACAACAGTGTCGCAGAGGCTCACCTTGCTCACTGCTGTTCTGTCTGTGTCTCTGCAGTTTGTCCCACAGCATCCTCCATCACTAACCCACTTGTGCTCCGACTTCTGCACTCAGATCTTCCCAAAGACTTTTTCTGAAACCACAGAGTTGCATAAATTCCTTAGCTAACCAAAAGCATGACCCTGTCACTTGAAATTTGAAAGAAAACAA
>NW_004525060.1:70363-72434 GCF_000260255.1 Octodon degus
CACAGACAGGTGTTTTATGAGCTGTAAAACTCAAGTTACTTGCAAAGGTCATGTCCTCATGTTTGGAATGTTAAGTTTATGACACAAATCCATTTTATAACCCATCAAATAACTTCCTTTCTTCCCAAGTTTGTCCATAAATCCAACACATATCAGGTAAAATTCCTATACATTTTCATAGATATTGACAAGTTAATTGTAGAATTTTTATAGAGACTGGGTATTTCTTTTTCTTTCTTTTTCTTTCTTTTCTTTTATTTATTTATTTTTTGTGTGGAACTAAGAATTGAACTCAGGCCCTTGCACTTGCCAGGAAAGCACTTATCCACTGAGCCATCTCGCCAGTCCCTAAATAAATTGTATTTTTTGAGAGGGGGGATAGGAACCCACTTTTCACTTTTTTTTCAGTATTGAGGATTGAACTCAGGACCCTGCGCTTGCCAGGCCACCGCTTATTCTATGGAGCTATCTCCCCTCAAATAACTTTCAGAATCATATTTGCTACTGGTAATTCTTAGCAATATACTGTTAAGAACATGCCATACATAAGGACTTTATAAGAAATTTAATGACTCTATTTGCTCCATTTTGTTATCATGTTAATATACTCACCTAGATTACCTATCTGCTTTCTCTTTCCATTGAGGCAGGACTGTACTCCAAAACCCATTGTCATAGTAGAAAATAAAGAACAGAAACAGAAATTGTGGTGAACCCCTTTAGTGCTAGCACTCTGAGCAGTAGAGAGCAGAAGATCACAAGTCCAAACACAGCCTTGGTAATTTAGTGACTCAGACAGATCTTGCCTCAAAATAAAAAAATAGATTTTGTACAGCAATTAACCACTAGGAAGAATGTATGCAATGTGTTAATTATTGAAACTGTCCTACAAATTTGATTTAAAACTGTCTCATTGCTATTTGTTTATCAATAAAATTATGGAAAAAAAGAAAAAAATAACGTAATATTTAGGTTAGTGCATGGTGATAGACAAAGGCCAAGTTTTAGTCTTTAGCATATGGAGAGCCAGTTTTTCTAGCTAGTTTAACAAAAAGGCTATGTTTCTTCCAGTGAACATGTTTGGCCCTTTTGTCAAAGTTAAGGTAGCTGAGTGTGTTTGTAGTTGTGTCTGCATCTTCTGGTCTGTTCCACTGATCCTCAGGTCTGTGTTTTTGCCAGTACCATGCTGATTTTGTCACAATACCTTTGTGGCATAATTTCAAGTCAGAGATTATCCCTGAGACAAAGGACTTCTACCTAGAACATATAAAGGATTTTTTAAGAAACTCAGGCCCCCAAAATTCAAAGACTCAATCCAAATCTGAGGTGAATACATAATTCTCAGAAGAAGAAATACAAATGGCAAATAAATATATGAAAAAATGTTAGTCATTTGAGAAACGGAAATTAAAATGACATTGAGATGAGATTCCATCTCACTCCAGAAAGAATGGCTATCATCAAGAAGTCAAAAAAAATAACAAATACTGATAGAGCTCTGAGGAAAAAGGAACCCTTCTTCACTGTTAGAAGTATAGACTGGTACAGTCACTGTGGAAATCAATGTGGAGATTCTTCAAAAAACTAGGGTTGGACTAGCTAATACAAAGACAACAATATGCATTGTATTAATTATTGTAACTGTCCTACTAACCTGTTTTGAAACTGTCTCATTGCTATTTCTTTCTCAATAAAATTAATATTTTTTAGAAAAGGGATGTGGATGTAGCTCAGAGTGAAGGCTCAATCCCCAGTACCAACAACAACACAAAAACAATGGGCAAGTTATTTAAATATTCCCTGTGCATTGTCCTAATTCTACATTCCAATAGGAATATCTGAGCTTTTATTAGAACTACTTAATGTGGTTATGTCTCCAGACTGTTTACACTAGGAAAGTAGATATCCTGCTGCAATCTAAAAACAGTGAGCTGTTTTAAAAAAAAAAGTAGGAGGGTCTGCTCATTAGCTAAGTTTTTTAATTGTCTGTTCATGCAAATGCAGTCAGTTGCAGGATACTGTGGTTCGATCCTCACCTCCAACCTCATTACCAGACCTGCCCTTAAGGCAG
>NW_004525060.1:73829-74680 GCF_000260255.1 Octodon degus
GACACTAACACAGAACAAACTGGAAATCACACAGCTGAAAGCAATGAATCAACAGTTTCTGAAATGAAGAAACAGCTGCAGAAAGATATAGAAGACCTGAGACTGCAAATGAAAAAAGAAATCCCTGAACTAATGAGATCTGCACTAAAGAATCAAATGCAGAACCATATGGAATAAACCCAGTGCCCACCAAGAACAAGTGTGGGAGACACTAGCTCAGCTCAAATGCATGAATTGCAAGCATCCATAGTAAATAAGCAACAGCAGAAAGATAGAGGAAATCAGAGCGCAATTCTTTTCTGAAATAAAAAGGAATTCTCAGAACTCGTAGCAGATGAAGTAAAGAAGCAACTACAGAAATATAAGCAGGAAACCCAATCTGAGAATAACACTGCAGTAAAAGAATTTCTAACTGCTTCTAAAGAAGATATTGATAAAAAAATAGAGGAGATTAGAAAAATGATGGATTCCCTCAATGAGCAATACAGGAAAGAAAAAGATCTCATGAAGCAGAGTCAAAGAGATATAGCGGAAATTAAACTCTCAATCTCAAGTTTGCAAAACCGTTTAAGTGAATGTGGAGACAGAGTTTCAGATCTTGAAGATGCTGGTGTAGCTAGTGAAAAGATAAGAAAGTATCGCTTAAAAACAACGACAATGGGGCTGGTGAGATGGCTCAGTGGTCTAAAGCACCTACTTAGAACAAGTTTAGCAAAGCACAGGGACTACGGGTCAATCCCCCAGCACCACATGGCAGCGAGCCCCGCCCCCTGGTGGGCTGAGCTGGCCACACACACACACACACACACACACACACAGGAATAAATAAATAAATAAATAAATGATTAAAA
>NW_004525060.1:84937-86240 GCF_000260255.1 Octodon degus
CCATCCTGTGTATATATTTGCACGTTTTTCCTTCCTTCCTTTTTTTTCTACCTTTTCTCCTTTCTGTCATCTTCATTATTTAATTCATATATTCAGTATCTTTCCATTTTACTGTATCAATTATACCCATCATATTTTCTTTATTCTTTCAGGTTCTTACACTAGTGAGACAATGTGTAAATACAATATTTACACATGTGAGTCTGATTTATTTCACTTATGAAGATAGCCTCCAGTTACATTAAATTAGCTATAAAGGATTCAAGTTTGTCTTTCTTTATAGCTGAGTAGTACTCCTTTGTATAGAAATATCATGTCCTTTTCATCCATTCCTCAAGTGATGGGCATTTTGGTTGTTTCCAAATTTAGCTATAACATATTGTGCTCCTATAAACATGGGTGTACATATATCACTAAGGTATGATATTTTCAATTCTTTTGGAGAAATATCAAGAAGAGGAAGAGTTGGACTGAATGAGATTTGCATTCCTAGCTTTTTTAGGAGTCTACACACTGATTTACATAGTGGTTGTATCAATCTACATTCACACCAACAGTGAAGAAGGGTTCCTTAATCCCCATAGCCTCTCCAGCATTTGTTATTAGTTTATTTCTTTATAATAGTCATTCTTTCTGGGATGAGATACTATCTCAATGTTGTTTTAATTTGCATTTCTCTAATGGCGAGTTTTGTGCAACATTTTTCCATGTATCTATTTTCCATTTGTATTTCTTCCTCTGAGAAGTATGTATTCACCTCACCTGCCCATTTTTGGATTGGATCTTTACATTTTGGGGGCTGAATTGTTTTTGCTTCTTTATACACGTAGACAGAAGTCCTTTGTCTGGGTGATTATTGGCTATTATTTTTTCCCAATTTGTAGATTGTCTTTTTTCTCTGTTGGCAATTTCTTTTGACCTGCAGAAACTTCTCAATAAGATGTGAACCCAGTTGTTGATTTCTTGCAGTATTTCCTGTGCAGCTTTGTTTTTTGTTCATGAACTATCTGCCCACACCTATGTCTTCAAAATTTTCACCTACTTTCCCTTCCAGGAGATTTAGTGTTTCTATTTCAATGTTTAAATCTTTCATCCATTTTGACTTTAGTGCATAGTGACAGACCCAGGTCTACTTTTAGTTTTTGGCATGTGGAGAGCCAGTTCTGCAGCATTGTTTGTTAAAGAGGCTTTCTTCCAGTGAATATGTTTGGTACCTTTGTCAAGGATAAGATGGTTAAGTGTGTTTGTAATAGTATTTACATCTTCTAATCTGTTCCATTGATCCTCAGTCCTGATTTTTTTT
>NW_004525060.1:88475-89410 GCF_000260255.1 Octodon degus
TTTTATCAGTTTCTCAGACAAAGGTAGCTTTGAAATTTTTCATATTTTGAGTACTTTGGGCTTTGTTTACTTTTATGCTTATACATTATCATACTAGGCTTATTTTAAGTTGTAGAAACTGAGATATTTCTCAGTGGTAAAGCATTTATCTGTGATGTCCAAGCTCCTGAGTGTGTTACCCAGCACTCAAGATTTAAAAACCAGCAAAATACAACTATTCAATCTTCTTAGTTGTTATCTTCTTTTATTAGGATTTGCTAAAAAAAAATCTTTAATTATGATGGACTTTTGGATTTACTTTTGTTAAATATTATTTTCCACATTTTCATTTATAGCCTTTTTCATTTCTCATATTGATGTACATTTCTACTGAAGAGTGTATAGTTAGAATTTCATTTTTATCCATAGTAAATTTTTTATTTCTCTACATGAGGGGTGGTATTTTATTGTTTTTTTTCTTTTTCAATTTCGTTTGGTTTGGGGGGTTTTTTGGAAGAAAAATCCAGAAAGAAAAAACCCCAGGAAGAAAATTCAAGAGCTTGTGCTTGCCAGGCAAGTGCTTGTGGCACTGAGCTATATCCCCAGCAGCTAATTTTTCTACATGTAAACTATTTTATCATATAGCTGTTTTTTCAGCTGTATTCTTAGCATTTGTTTTCTATTTGTTCAAGTTCCTCTCTATTTTAATAACTGTACTGTTTGTAACATGTATCCAAAGTTCCAGAGAAAGGATGCCACATGGAGAATTGTAAACTGACTCTTACATCTTGTCCCTTGGAAGCAATTTGTCACTTCTGATTACATGTTATTGGACAAACATAGTCGTGTAGCTGTGCCTAAATTAAAAGGAGGCACACAAATCAATCTTGTCTTTTTCTCAGAAGGAGAAATGAACTTGTTATAGTAAGGATGTTAGTAATATCTTACACATTTTG
>NW_004525060.1:90980-91830 GCF_000260255.1 Octodon degus
ATGTGCTCCTGATACCCCACAGCTGGCCTGAGAACTAGCATGGATTTCCTCCACTGATTGGAAAATAGGTTTCTTTTTCCAAAGGTCTTTTCTTGATAGATTCTGTTGGATGCTCTAGCTGGCTGTTAGGTGTCAGATTTTATGTGTTGTAAGGATACAAAGGTCGGCAGCAACATAGTTCCACACATGACTGAACATAGACACAAACTCAAAGCCTAACTGCTCATCTGTACAAGCCCCAAAGGCACCCGTGCACAAAAGGGTCACACTAAAGGGTAAGCAGTGCTGTAACTGCATCATGGTGCAAACAGAGCTTCCCCTGCTGGAAGACACTGTTCTGGGAGGCTTTTCCTCACAAAGACACTGCATTTTGCACCTTCAGGGCTAGACACAGCTAGAAGGAAAGCCCTCTCTAATGTGCCCAAGAGTTAGTATAGATCAGCAGTAGATGTGCAGACTTGCTGCATTTTTAAGAAAATAACTGACAAAGATGAGAATTAAGCCCTCAAGTACCAAATATAATTAAAAAATAAAATTATTCTCTAATAAAATTACATGTTTATACTAACATTATTTTTCTTTATTTCACCTTGTCATATTATTTCTTCCTTGTGTAAGATGAGATCTTAAATTTTACATGATGCTTTTGCAAAATCTGAGCAATTGTAGTAATTCCTTTTTTTAGACTTCCTTGGTTTATCACTGAGAAAACTGAATCTATATTTTAGTCAAGAATAGCATAGGGCAGGTGAGATAGCTCAGTGATCTAAAGCACCTGTTTAGGCAAGCTTAAGCAAGTGCAGGGACTACAGTTTGATCCACAGCCCCACACCAAACTGGGCTGAGTCAA
>NW_004525060.1:92390-98023 GCF_000260255.1 Octodon degus
TTTTTTTCGGAACCGAGGATTGAACTCAGACCCTTGCGCTTTCCAAGCGAGTGCTTATTCTACTGAGTCATCTCACCAGCCCCTAAATAATAGTTCTTTACATAACTCCAAAAGTATTAATTTGCCACATATTGAGCCAATGAGAGACAGCTCTGCTAAGAGCAGGAGGTTCCACACCTCTCCTCTGAGAAGCCCACAAATGATGGGGGGAGCTTCAAGGTAAAGATGATACTTTGCAAAGGTGACTCCTTTTAGAGGTGCTTTACAGTTCTTAAAGCAGGCTTTAGTTTGGCAAGAAAGACAAATTGGAATCATGCAAACTAAGAAATTGGAGATTTTTCGTAATATTATCTAATATGCATGTGTCGATTTAATCAAATGCCATTCTACAAAAATAATTTTTTCAGAAAAATAATGCAGTTTTTCTGTGACACAGTTTCAGATTTTAAAAAAAGTAGTAACCATAAAAGGATTAAATTCAATCAGTTCTCATAAAATGTATAGATCGAACTTGTAATGGTCCTCCTGTTTACAACCTCTCAAGGCTAGGATTACAGGCGTTCACCACCACACCCAGTCTCAATCCCCAGCTCATCATCACCCCAGGGCTGAGCCAACACTGCAAACCCGGGGATCAGATGTTCTGGCCCATGTGTCTGCCTAAGCAGGCGCTTTAATCCAGTGAGCTATTTAGTCGGCCCTTCATAAAAACTTGAAAATTACTGAACACAGGTGTCATGAACACTCTGCTCATGTGCTGGATCAGGCCACACACACACACACACACACACATACACACACACATACACACGCACACACACACACACACACCCCACGTGGATGACCACATACACCCCTGGAGATCCTTATCAGCATAGCCCAATGCCAAACATAGGAATATTTAGCCATCCTTCTGTTGCAAACTGTGTTCTATGTTTGAAAGCTGTATCTTAGGTTTATAGTAGAAGAGAACTACATTCAGGCATTGAAGATTGTAATGGACTCTTCCAAAGCACGCAGGTGAGTGGCTTAGAAATAACAACGCATTTGACAGAGAGAAGAAGAACGGGGAATTGCCAGGCAAAATTTCAATATGGAAAAAGAGGAGGGCTGGCCTGATAGCTCAGCGGAACGCAGCGGCTGGAGTTTAATCCCCAGCGTGCAGTGCTGGCCCTGCCCGTGTAGCACACTGAGACGGCAATTGAGATGCGACGTGGTGGCGCGCACCCGTACTCCCAACGCGTGGGAGGCTGTAGTGAGACCCTGTGCACCCTGTAGACCCTGTCTTAAGTATGGAAAAAAGATACAGGTATATTAAGAAGCAGTCACTTTGAAAAGCCTCTAACTAAATAATAAGAAATGCGTGATTTCCTTTTGTAAAAAATATAGGGCTATATTTCTGTGCATAACTTTATTCCCTACAGGTAACCAACTGCAGCACAGAAGTGGCCTTGCGCCCCTGTCCACATGCAGCCCTTTGGAAATAACAAAGAGCAACACTAAAAGGAAGTTCCCATTTATTTTAATCCAATGTAAAACTCATGCGGGAAAAGAAAAATTTAGTATTGCTTTTTAACCATTTAAATAATAACAATGGAATATTACATTTTTATTTGGATCTTGGAAGACATGGGATTGTTACTCCTATCCACATGCTTTCCAGTGGTATCCTGTTCTGCTGGGATCCCTACATCTTAAGAAATCTAAGATAGAGCATGATCTACAACCTGACACCTTGGAGCTTATTTTTTGTAGCTAGATAGATAGACACACATCTCCAAGATAACCCAAATAATGCTGCTGTCTTTAGATACACAAGTTTAACTTTATCTACCATGTGACATAGCATATTTATGGATCTAGTTTTAACGGTGATTTGTGCCACAGCAGCCAAATTATATGAGGCATTCTAAAGAGGAAAAGCAAGGTTACCAGAAATTTAAGATAAATCTTTGCATAATAGTAATCCAGCCACAGCACCCGCGACACAGTACCAAACCTGATAATCAATGGCTTTTTTTGCTACTGTTCATTCATTCAACAGATCTCTATCAAATACAAAAGACTACAAACTCCCACAACACGAGGAGCTGGAATCCACGGGCAGGCACACCTGATTTTTACATGACATTATTTAGCCCCAGGAGACTGAAGAAAAATCTGGCAGAGGAATCCTCTTTTCTCTGCAACTCCATTTTAAATTAAAGGACCGATTCAAAAAAACAATTATCTTTTTTTGTCAACAGACTGCTTCTTTCTATACTTCTGCTGAACAAAATGTTCAAGGGCAATATTTGTTGCTGAGATAATAAGAACGAAGGCCGCTGCAGCAGGTGCTGAATGAACGGAAGCATGACAGCGTTACCTATGGCTTCCAATTTTCCAGGGAGTGTTTTTCTGCCTGGTTAGGCAAGAAAGTAAAGGCGAAGGATAGAAGAACACATTTTGCCAAAGTTAAAACTGTCTTAGAATATATTTCTTCAGGTTTTCAAGAGTTCAAACCTCCTAGTTTCTAAGGGTTTTTTTTTTCCTATTGAGAAATTGGAACATTTTGTAAAAAATAGATGAGAGAGAGAGAGAGAGAGAGAGAGAGAGAGAGAGAGAGAGAGATGTTCTCATGGTATATTCATAGTATATTTCATGTACTAGCAAACTAGACACTTAATCCAATAACACTTTATTGTGAACATAGAAGTGTTCATACCTATGAAATAGCACAGGCTGTTTTCATGAGTATTTACAATGCATAGTGTTCAAATAAGGGTCATCAAATCTACTCCAGAATTCACATTTCCTTGTAGTTAAACATTGAAAATTCTTGTAGGATTTTATTGTTAACTATCATCATTATACTATGTAATGGAATAGCACAATTTACTTTCCCTCCTTAAACATAGTTTAGTACCTATTCTTTCTATCCTTACAAATTACCATAAATTTAAGTGCTTGAGACAACACTTGGTTTCATCTCAGTTTTTGTTAAACAAGTCCAGGTTCAGTGTGGCTAAATGTGGTTTTCTACCTAGAGACACATAAGTGTGAAATCAAGGTGTGGGCAAGACTTTGCTCCTTCTGGTGGCTGTGGGGAAGATTCCCCTTCTGATCTCTTCTGTGTGCTTACAGAATTCAGTTCCCAGCAATGGTGAGGGTGGATTCCTCATGTCTTTGCTGTATACTGGCCTGGAATAACATACAATTCATAGAGACCTGAACTTCTCCTCCTGCTGCCTAGCGATCTGCAGACCAGCAGTAGTGGGTGAATCCTGCCAGCACTCCTATCCTCTCTTCTGCACTTCTTGTACAATTGCTCTGATACAACTGTCTTCTGCCTCTGCATAAAGTTCTCTACTTTTAAGAATCTATGGAGTTTTACTGGGCCCATACAAATAACACAAAGTTATTTTCCTATTTTAAGGTCCATATACTTAATACTATCCACAAAATCCCTTTTTTTTAAAAAAAAGTAGCATATTTATAGTCTGGATATTAGGATGTGGGACATTTTGAAAGGACATTTTACCTACCACAAAGTTATTAGAATGAAGTGGTAAGGGATAGATCTTCCAAGTTCAAAAAGTAAATATAAAAATATTTTTATACAGTATTTTTCAGATATACAATTTTTAAGTATTCCAAGTTACAAGAAGCAAGCCATAGGTAAAATCAATAACATTACCTTCATATCAAATATTCACTCACTAAACTAAAAACAATTACTCATTATCTGTCTTCATACCACTTATTTCATACCACTGAGCAATATAGAATGTGTCATTCACTCTATTTTTGAAACAGACAGTGGCTGAGTGACTTGTCACCTATCACTTTTCAACAGTCTCCTTGTCTTGGCTCTGTGACAGATTATTTCTTATTGATTAATGTGAAAGCGGTCTTCTGACATTTCTTAGTAATCTAAGGTAGAAACTATTAAGGGCAGTAAACTGATAGCTTCTATTAATTAAAAGTTATCCATAGAAAAACAACAGATGATGCCAATGTTGTGATTAGATCTTGCTCTACAAGTTGATATTTAGTAAAGGAGAGAAAAGAGATTCTTTGTCTCACTACTTGTTTTTGTACTTTCAGGGCTGGCCTGTCATGCAAGTATAGAAGATTTTATTTCCAGACCTTTGAAACTCCAGGAATGATGTCACCATGTAATATGTGACAATGTGCCACACTATTAGTGTGTGTAAATTGGTAGTAAATTACCAGCTCCCTATGGATACAAATATGTGTGCTTCTGAGTGCTGCTTGAGGCCATAAAATGGGGCTGTGTATTTGCATATTGTCAAGAAATTCATTAACCTTTCCTGTTTTCAAACAGAACTGTGTGAAGCATTCCAACATATTAGAAACCATGGGAAAAATATAAATTGGACCACTTGAATATTTAGGTTCCTAGTTTCTTGTCATATTGAAAAATAAGTAACACCACAGGATTTCCAATATCCACCTCTCTCCCCTTGATGCAGAAGGCATTTTGATCCATAATTAAATTTGTGCTCTTTCTTGCTAACAGAATTGAAATATCCTACAGTGTTTTGTAAGAAGTTTTGACATTATCTTTCCATTTAGAACCATGTTGTGACAGCTCACAATTTTCCTTCTAAAAGGGCATGAAAAACACATCACACACTAATTGAGGTGCTGCCTAATCAGGCAAAATCAGTTTTCTTTTGGCCCAACTATAGCTTTTGGTAAATCTAGCTGTATAAAGGAAACTAAGTTAAATTACTTCCAAAAATAGCACAATGAGGAAATATATTTTGTTCTACTATAAATATCTGTAATTATGAGAACTGAGCTTTTCGCCCCTTCATATCTTGTTTTTTTTTTTCGTTTACCTCCTCGTTCTTCTCCTTTTTTTCCACTAATCAAATAATCTTAGCTTTCACAACTATAAAATGTAATGTGTGTCCAGTTATAGATTAACATTTCCAGACAACAAAATGTTTCAACCTGAAGAAGAAATACAAGGCCCAGTACGTTCTTGTACTAGCCAAACAGAGAGCAGAGTCAAAGCACCTCTACTGCAGAGACAAAGCAGAAGCATAACATCAGGTGGCTAAAGCCTAATTTCAAAGATGACGTCACTACTACCTAATTTAATGCATTTGTATTGATTTCATTCTCTTATTTTAAAAAATAATTTTATTGAGAAACAAATAGTAATGAGACACTTTCAAAACCAATTACTAGCACAGTTTCAATAATTAATAGATTGTATACTGTTGTCTTAGTAGTTATTCATTGTACAGGATGCAGACCTGATATCCTGTCCACAAACAGTATTAGAACAAATCTCTCTATTTACTGAATTAAGAGAATGTAGCTGTATATCTATACTAACTATTTTGAATATAAAGAGACAAAATGGTCATTCATTTGTATCCCCCTTTTTGTTTAGTTTTGTCAGAGAAGGATATTCCATTGTCATTTAAATATTAAGTGCATGAATTCAGCAAAATATTCCAATATAGTCCAGTAGTACACAACAGTAGTGGGTTTTCCATAGGAATGGCAATATCAGAAGTTGTTGACTTGAGCCTTTCACAGTTCAGCATATTAATATGGCTTTATTTTCTATACCTCGTTTTTATACTTTTCTGCTAGATGGTTAAGACCAAGAT
>NW_004525060.1:99753-107443 GCF_000260255.1 Octodon degus
GACACAGTGTAACTTGACTATGGAGCATTGTTCTGCTCCAGAGCTCCTGATCTACACCACTCATCAGGAGCACTGCAGTCTTGTTGTTGATGGTAATCAGATCATCTTCTGATATTTTCATTGTCATAGAAAAGCAGCTTTTGAGTGGCTGCTCAAAAACACTTAAACCTCTGCAGAAAACACAGCAAATGATAACTATAGGCATAAGTATCATCATGAAAATTATCAGAAAGTTGAGCAATGCCTTCCAAACAAGAGCTGGTCAGAATTGGAACCAGTCACAAGAGATCCCATCCCCATCCCACATCTGGAGAATGGAAGAGTTGAGGTTTGTAGACTACTGAATCACTACATTAACACAAAATACCATGACAAGTGAGAGAACCTTAAAGAAACTCACTTCTTCAACATTCAAGATCCTTCAACCAACAGACAGAAAATAATGATTATGAAAAGAAAAACATGATGAGCACATAGTGGCTATTAATTGTGTCTACTATCTATTTTCAAGAAATTCTCTGGGTTACACCTTGCACTGACATGGAAGTCTGGGAGAAAAGTGGAATCCTTGTTTTTAACAAGAGATGCGAATCCAGGGGACTGTTGCTATGACTTTCACTTCAGCCTTTGTGGTTCAGAATTCAAGAAGGTATTAATCATGTGCTCAGCAGTCTCTAGGCTAAGGCCATGCAGAACTTCTTGTGACTTATATTGGAACAAAAGAAAAAAGGGGGGCTTGCTGAAAATAAGCTTGACCTTAAAGATCTAAAGCGTTTGGCTATCATGAATTGTCATTGCCAGCAACAGGAGGTAATATTCCTACATACATGAGCTTCCAATAATCAGCTCATACAGGAGTAGACTATATTCTCTATTCTAAGTATCTAGTAGCTTTGGAGCTAAGAGGAAAATTTTTGGTTACAGAAATTAAAGTTTCTCTGTGAGTTTTGTGAGTTTCTATTTTAATGGGCAATAATTGGTTCTCGTTTCACTGAGGAATAATAGTGGTTGGCACCTGAGATTTCTGGCTGACAGACGAGACCTTAAACAGTCCCTTAATTACAGTTCCAGTGGTATGAGCTCCCAAACCTAAGATAACTGAATATTATGCAGTGGGAAAATCAATCCCTAGGTTGCTCTGCTGCTGTCAGAATAGTTGTTTTATGTAAAAGAAACAATTCTAGCCAAACAGAAAATAGTCAATATCCTATAGTGAAAAACATGCTGATGGATTAGGAATGTTGCTCAGTGATAAAGTACCTTCCTAGAAGAAGTGAAGCCTTGGATTCAAATCCTAGATGCACACAGAGAAGTCACAGTCACACAAGAAAGAAAAAAAAAACAGTTAAACTCGATTTGCAGGTGGTCTAATGGTCTGAAAGTTTTCTCTTGTGGCTTGTCCCCACCTTTGCTGTTTGCAAGGGACATGGGGTTAACATAGCTGCATCACAAATCTGTGTTTTCAATATCATTAACATTTTTCTCACTAAAATGGATTTAGGATGTTTTTTAAAATTGTTCCTTTCATATATGGTTATGGGTTATGTTTTCAACGATCGTACGTTTACCTCATACAGAGCAATATACCCTCTTGGCACTGCCGGATGCCACAGGGGTGAAGAAAACAGGTCTGATCTTCTCCAATATCTTATTTCAGAACCAAAATTTTGGTTCTGGAAGTGATTCAAGACCTTATGCCAATAGTCAGGGCTTAGTTTTGGCTTTAAATTTTGAACTTGCTGGACAGTCTGGATGTGTTTAGCAAATTAATCTGTTAATGTGTGAGTCTTTGCTTACTGAAATCTCTTTGGCATAGTTGCCCAGTCTAATTGGCATATACCAATTGCAATTTAAAAAGTGGTGTTTCTTCCAAAGCCTACCCAAATCTCTTACCACTACTAATGCATTTCTATGTAGGCATTTGTTCTTATATCTCTAGCAAACTGGCAGAGTTTAGTAAGGGTTATAATTCTGGCAGCTTGTACAGATGTAACATCTTGGAGGCAGTCACATTTGAATGAATCTTACTGGATCCTGAGTAAATACCCAAATTTATAGCTTCCTCGTTCAGTTCTCAAACAGGACTTACACATATATAATTCATAATTTAGTTTGCCAAAAGTGCTGGAGGGGCTGCTGAGATAGCTCAGTGGTCTAAAGCTCCTGCTTGGGCAAAGCACAGGGACTGTGGTTGAATCCCTGATACCACATGCCACACCAGGCCCACCCCTAAGGTGGGCTGAGCTGGCCACAAAAAGGAAAAAGAAAAAAAGTAAGGGAAAAGCAAATTAGCTAACATATGCAAAACATTCATGAGTTTCTCTCCCCTGCACAAAGATGCAGAGTAGTAAGTTGTTTATTTGTTTTTAAATGTATTTAGTTCAGGGTCTATGGGGTCTACAGAGTCTCACTACACAGACTTGACTCATAGTGATCTTGTTGTTTTTTCAGCTTCCCAAGCACTGGGATTACAGGTGTGTACCCCCCTGCCCAGTCTCAATCACCATCTCAGTGTGCCCTGGGGGTAGGGCCAGTACTACAGGCCCTAATCAAACCCCAGTCCCTGCCTCTGCCTAAGCTGGCACTTTAATCCACTGAGCTATCTGGCCAGCCCAAGAGTAGCAAGTTTTAAGATCTTCCAGAAATGGATAAAATTGTGCAGATAATCGATAGAGGATTTATTCTCCTTACAGCTTTAGTGAGGTATAATTGATATTAAAAAGTATGCATATTTGTTGCACATGAACTCATAGTGATGAGTTAAGATGTAATAGATTCATGCCCATGACCATCCCTAGAATTGTGGCAATAAGCACATCCACTGAGAGGAAGAGATTCAGATTATAAGTAAAGATTTCAAAGGAAGTCAATTTAGTAATAGAAATTTTTTTATTTTATGTTTGCAGTCCCAGGAGGTCTGTGAATAATATAGTAGGACATGGGGTTAAGCAGTGTCTTAGTTACTTTTCTCCCACTGCTGAGACAAAACACCTAACTCCCAAAGTTAAGTGGAGAAAAGTATATTTAGCACAGTTTGTAGAAACCTGGCTCAAGGAAGGGTGGCACATGGCAAAGAGGCAACAGTTCATGGTGGCAGAAGACAGAAAAAGCAACAAGAGAGAGTGAAAGCAAGAGAGAGACAGAGACAGAGACAAAGACAGAGACAGGAAGGACAAGTCTCTTCTTCTCCCTTACACTGTATTTGGGCTATCTGCCCTAGGCTTGGTGCAGCACCCAAACTCTAAATCCCAGCATTGAACCACAAATCAATCACAAACTAGATTTAGCCACCTTCAGAAATCCTGCCCCCCATGACTGCATGAGTGTTTCAGGGGACATCTAGAAACAAACTATAACAAGTAGACACTGAGTCAATGGGGAACTCAGTTGACCTTGGACCACACTGTGTCCAAATAAAAAGGGAAGAGTTTTGTCAGGAAATCAATGTGCAGATTTAATAAGCAGTGCATTTCTGGTTCCCATTTCTTTTTAAGTTAGAACCTACAAAACTTGCTTGACTGTACAAATATCTGTGATCATTAGAAAGTCCTTTAGGTTGTAAAAGATGTGGTGTAGTGAATCTGTGAAATGCAAAGGACTGAGGGAATCAGCTTTTATTTACTCTTACAAGTGGAAAGTTGGTCCAGAAAGGACAGGATTCCAATGTCTACATACCCTGTGGGAACAAGAAACATTCCAAGCTGTCTTCAGTAATTGGCCATGAAAATCACAAATAGCTTGCAGTCTTTGTAGAGAAAGAGATTCTTAATTTTTGTTTGATTTAGTGGCCAAGAAAATACACTTAGGTCTGATAAAATTGGAATTTATCCTTAGAAACTCTGTTTCCCTGTACACTAACATGGTCAGCAAGTGGAAGAAATCAATGCTAGAAGATTCTCAATCTGTAGAACAAATAAAAGTTCATTCACATTTCACATAAGTGTTGAATCCTTGGGAAATTGGATGTCTCTAATGATTCGGATGTAGTTGAACATTTGTAAGTAGTAAAAATATGCTTCTGTAAGCCCTTGGTCATAATTATCCATATGTACTATTGATTTTTACCAGCTGGATGCAAATAGATACAGTGAATCTGGGAAGAAGCCTTGTATTAAAGGATGCTGAGCATGCACCAGTCACCATAAAGCACACAGTGGTCTCAGGGCTAAAAGATAAAATAGTATTAGAATAGCTGGGATATTAGGGAGGCAGAAAAGCAGCATCTTTTTACTGAGTCTTAAATGTTATGTAAAATAGAAGTCATACAAACTTGTTTTCTAGGTGGAAAGAATAAAGGAATTATAAATGTGTCTAAGAGGTATAGGATCTTTCTGGAGGTATAAGAAAGAAATTGACTATAGTCCTTCATAGTCTTCTTTTTACAGTGGGCAGTTTCATCCAGGACATTCCTTCATTTTTTTAGACATGTAAGGATTGGGCCTCCTCTGTATACACTATAGCTGAGTCATCTGTGACTAAGAGACTGTTGCAGATGTATTCAAATCCTAGGATGTCATAGAAGGACCATCAGGTCAAATAAATCTAGTTAGATCTCAATGAAGTCACAAGAGTTATCCTTTAGCTCCTTTTACACCAGGCAGAGCTGTGCCATGATGAAGGCTGACACTGACACTGTTCCAAGATCATCCTCCTGCCAATCCTGGCCTTAAGGGGACCACACCTGAGTTCCTTAGTGATGCTGATGTCCCTGCTGCCACTAAATCAATAATATCTTTGACAGACGTGGTGTCTTCTGGGCTTCTCAATGATTTCTTTTTTTTTTTCCTGATACAGAAGCTAGAAGCATCATTAATACATGCACCCATGAAAGGAGGCAAAAATACATTTAGAGATGAACACCTACCACCTTTCGAGACAGTTGCCTCTGTCAAAACTTTTAGTATGTCTGTGATCTAAGGTTATAGTTTTAACAGAGCCAACGTACTCAAAGACATCTATCCAAATATCCCCCTATATTAGAGTTGCATGTTTTTCTGATCATATCCTTGGCTTTAGCATTATGAATCTGCTTTGGCCAATCCTTCAAATGTTGGAAGCTCTATGACTTTAACAACAAAATCTTTAGTCTGCCATTTAAATGAGTCTGTTCTTCTACTAAAAGGAAAATGACTTATTTGTAAGCCACTGAAGAAGGTTTCTGGCTTTTAAAAAAAATGTATTTGGTAGTTAGAGTCTCACTATGCAGCTTAGATTCATAGGAACCCTCCTGTTTTCAGCCTCCTCAGCTCTGGAATTACAGGTGTTCACCACTACACTCAGACTCTGTAGCTAGCTGTGGCATGTGGTACCTGCACTTCCCTAAGCTTGCCTAAGCAGGTGCTATAGTCTGCTGAGGTATGTCACCAGCCCCCTGGTTTCTGGCCTTTGTACTTGGCAACAACCTTCACACCTTCGATATCCTTCTGGAGGATGTAGCAGTACAAGTTATCCTAAATCACCCTTCTTTTCTGTGTTTGCAAACATCACCACTACCCTGTACCTCCTAAGTGCCAATGGCCCTTGTACAGTGATCATGTCTTCAGTCACCAGGCCCAGCCACCATCAAGACAGAGTGCTGCTCACCAGACATGAATGAGTGAACCGGTCCCAAGTCCAAAATTATCTTGAAATTCCAACTCACTCTTGGTACCATTTGCACTATCTGGGCCAGCTAAAAGCAGGTATCAATGTAGTTCTAGATATGTGTTATAGTCTAGACCTAAGTTTTCCCCTAAAGACCTATTTGTTCAGAGGTCATGACTCACTGGTGGATGTGATCCCAAAGCTGTGTTCTTGGCCCTTCTGTGGCTGCTGAGCTACAGTGAAGTAAGCATCTTTCCTGAATCATGCCCTTCGATGATGCCTTTCTGTGTTGGAGCCAGCCAATCCCTCTGAGCCAGTATAAATCTCTCTGCCTTCACATTGAGAGTGCTAGGGATGTTTCCCCACTAGTAGGAAAGTGAATCAGAGGACCAGAAGATTACAAGAAAAACCTTCAGATCATAAGGCAAATTTGATGCCTACAGAGAGAGAGGGGGAAAAGGATATTGAGTAATAAGAGAAATGGGCCACAGATCAGTTCCAGAATTTAGCAACCTAGATGGAGATTCTTCTAACCAAAGGACACTTGGGGTGAGACCTATATGTCACCAGAAGGCTTAGTGTTCCTGCTGAACTTGGGTCAGTGGGTTGAAGTAACAAATAGTAAGTAAAGTCTCACATGAATGCATTGTTGGATCCAGAAGGGATCATCTGGGGCCATCTACTTATTATGTCTCTGCAGCAGGTGACCACAGTGGGGCATTTCCATGGCCAAGTGCTTACTCTAGAAAACAGATTCATTGAGTCATTGGCTATATTCTAATAAATGTGAAAACACAAACCTCAATGTCATTACCTTACTCAATTTCACGTCAAGCTGTACAACTCAGGAATTATTTGCCCCTTTAAAAGTCACCCTCCAGAATTACTATCCCACTTGTGTGCACATGTGTTGCATAGACAGATAGGTCAGAAAACATTCTTTGTATATATTTTGCTGTGTCTTCTGTCTCTTAATTGTATCATTTATCTTTATATCGTACAAATGTAGTCATTCCCAAAAGCTCAAATTCAGAAATCAACATTGTACAAATCATGTAAACTACCATACTGTCAAGTTTCTTTCATTTGTTTCTTTGCTTTTCCATGTTTTCATTCATTCAATGTCATTATTCACCATCCATATGCCAGACTCTGTCAAGCTCTGTAAGCCTAAAAAGCTAAGATTATGTAGTTAATAAAAACACAGGAGAAAAAACAAAAGATGCTACTTTTATGTCTTTTTCCCATCCACACTTTACTATAATGAGACGTGTTCTTTTTAAATTATGTGACTCTGTACTAAGAAGTACATCAAATGTAATCAGAAGAAAGCAATTTTCAACCATTTTCTTCACAAAGACTATACACATATATTATGTCATCAAACTCCTCACTACATGAATGATAACCTCTATTTTCCTCAGGAAAAATTTTCCCAAATCACTGATTCAACTTTGGATGCTATTGTAAGACATTACAAATCAGGAGCAGGTTTCATATTAGAATAACCTCAGGCAAGCGAAGCGGTAAAAATATTTCTGAAATTACTCAACAGATACTCAAAGAAACTGACTACAATTAAACCTCACCCCCAACAGAGCCATGCTGAAAACCAAAGAATATTTCACATTGGTACAGCAAGACCTGCAAGCAAGCTGGTGTCCTGACATTAATTGAAAAGAACACTGCATTTGCTAAAGTTCACAATCTTGAGGCTACTGATGCATTTACTAAAAATCCATTTGAGAATTTTTTTCTGATGTCTGTTTAACCTGGGTCTCCAACCCCCAGGAAAGCCATGATCTCTTCATCTATATCGAATACAGCAGGAGGCAAGACACTTAATAAACTGAACAAGACTTTGGAAAGATGGAAGTCTTAAATTTGAATTCAACACATGGCTCACTTGTTAAAGGCGCTGTCTTTCCTGGGGAAACCTCAGGCTGTTACAAATGAGAAGCAGAGGTGCAAGCCAACCTCATCATATACAAATGTTTCCTACCAGTTTGAGGGATGCTGTTGATTTATGTGTTTCTCCTAAGGCAGACAGTGGCAGTAGCTCTCCTAAAAGCAGTCAAAATAGCTCAAAGAGAGGATTTTTAAAAAA
>NW_004525060.1:107582-112654 GCF_000260255.1 Octodon degus
AAAAGAAGGAAGGGAAAAGGAAAAGTATACATATATATATATGATAGTACCAATACGTGTATATATGTAATTATTTTTTGCAATAAAATAAAACATTTCTTTAAAAATCAGTTAATGTGCACGATGGCACATATCTAAAGTCCCAGAACTTTGGAGGCTGAGGCAGGAGGAGTGCCAAAACTTCTAGGCCAGCCTTAGCTCCAAAGTTGAAGATCATCCTTAGCACAAGCACCTGCCTGGCAAATGCAAGGTCCTGAGTTTGATTCCTGGTACAAAAAATAAAAGACTAATCATAACTATAACCAAGACCTTCTCAAGAAACAATCAAGCCAACAATAACAGCTGAGAACATGTGACAGACAACAACAGTAAAATTTAAAGGCAGAAAAGTAACAACAGAGAACTTTCCAGAATGTGTTGAGGTGGAGGAATGGTTGGCTAGTCAACCTGCATGCCACTACATGCTCTTTACTGCTTCTGACACGCTGCCCCAGTCCACTCACCACGAATAGAAAATGGTAAAAGAAACCACTTAGTATGATGTTTTGGGGCTCAAGCTCAATGCAAGTCAAGAACTAAAAATAAGGGCTGGCAAGATAGATCAGAGGACTAAGCACCTGCTTTGGCAAACGTAGGAACCAGGGTTCAATCCTTGGTTCCACATGCAGTGCTAGCCATCCCTCTGGGCACGCTGAGCCAGCAACTGAGTCCAAGGGTGGTAGCATGTACCTGTAATCCCAGCACTGAAGAAGCTGAAAACAGGAGGATCACTACAAGTCTGAGATGTATAGTGAGACCTTGTAGTAAGTATATAAATGAAAAAAAAAACAAAAAACTAAAAATGACTTACAGGAAATTGGCTTTGAAGTACCATTCTGGTAAGAATCCAATGAAGGAGAAAAATTTAAACAGATTTCTCACACATATGAACTTCTCTCTGATGCCAAAAAAGGGGGGAGGTAATTATATGACAAAGAAGTGAGCAGGCAAGTAAGGAGAGTAGAGCAGATAATGGTCTGGGCTCTTCCTAAGCTGTTTAATATGTTTTTTGGAGGAAGAAGGATACAAAGAGAAAGAAGAGGTTAAAATGTGGTGCATCAGCTCTCAGTTACCTTAGAGGATTTATATAATGGTACCATGAGGAAGCCGTCTCTGCAAAACAATGTATTTTGTGACATATATGAAAGCTGAGATGATAAGAAAGGAACATGCAGTGCTGTCCCAACTGCCAAGGTACTGGAGTGCAAATAAGAATTAAGCAGAGAGCCTGGAATGATTCAGCAAATTCAAACTGTATGCATGGTTGCCAGGGCTATGGAGAGCACATCAGCCCTAAAGGTAGATATAAACACTGCAATGGAAGGAGGATAGCTATAGAGAAGAAGATTCTAGAAGTTCATGATGATAAAGGCATGGAAGATGGCCAGAAGATAGTACTCCATGGTGAAGAAGACCAAGAAGAAGGGCAGGAGCCGGGAGATATTATCATTGTGTTAGATCAGAAGGACCATGTTGTTTTTGCTGGACAAGGAGAAGACCTTTACATGCGTGTGGCTATACAGCTGGTTGAAGCATTGTGTCACCTCTAAAAGCCAATATATGCACATGACAGTCATCATCTCTCATTCAGGTCAATTTATCAAGCATGGAGCCATCACATGTGTGTAGATGAAGGCATACCATACATACAAAAATATACCTAACCCTGGTACCTGTTAGGTCATGCCTTGTGATTGGTTTCAGTTGTATACATGAATAAATGTAGACTGACGTTCTAGATATAAGTGTTAACTTTAGTGTATGACCCTTCACTATTAAGCTATGGATTAAATATGTATTTAACTGGCAATCAGAAAAATAAAACATTTTGTGGAAGTGTTGGTCTGTCTGTAGTTATTTATATTGAGACTCATTATGATGCTTCTGCATTCTACTGTCTTGACTATTATATGAAGGTGGCATAAAATATAATTTAGCTGATGATGTCAGTGATAGAAATGATACCTTTCTAAAGAAAAGATAGTGCTGCTTCTTATTGGCCTGCATTTCTAGGATTGCAGTCCCTTCCCCTGTGATGATAGATAGATATAGATAGATAGATAGATAGATAGATAGATAGATAGATAGATAGATAGATAGATAGATATAGATAGATAACTTCTGGTTATATTATTTTCCCTTCTCTTTGGACCATGATAAACCCTTGAGTTGTGACTTCAGAGATGGGTAAATTTCAAATTAAATTGAAGAGATCACACTTTAGGTAGCCTGCATGTGTAATACAAGAAGGTGCTCCACAGGTACGTTACAGGCTCACTTTAACCCATTTGACTGAATGCTCCAAAGTACCTGTGATTTAATGGTAATATTATAACAAATTATGATGAAAAGCTTTACTTGTATGTTCAAAAATGTTACATGTTCACATGCTTAAATCTGGGTATCAGAATTGAAGCAACTGTTAAAATGCATGAATGTCTCCTTAAGATATTAATTACAAAGCAAAAAAAGAGTAACAACAGAACAAATGAATACAAAACAAGTGAATTCAAAGATCTTAGAGCTATAATTTTATGTAGTCAATAGCTACAATTTTAAAAGGAGGTGTTTTTAAATGTTTATGTCACTTTCTGATTCAACAAATACATGAAACAAGGTTTTCTCTAGTTCATTGTGGTTACCCACACAAGCCTTCAAAGTTCTACTTATAGAAATGATTTGTCTCAAGTATTCATCATTCACTCATTATTTCTTTCTTTCTTTGTATTCTTTTGTATGTATAACTCTTGAAGATAGGATTCTTGAATGGTTCTCACTTTGTAAAATGAAAACACAATGCTTCCTGTGGCTTTCCTAGTAAAAAAATTAAGCATATTTTGAAATAAGCCTTTAAAACAAGGGGGCTGAAACGAACCTATTTTGCTCCCCACAACTGCATTGACAAAATAAATCTATGCTAAGATGTCAGGACAGATATTCTGGCTTTATGGAATAGCAGGAGATTTGGAAGGCTTTATTGAATTAGTTGTGTACAAATACTGCAAAAAATTTGGTGTCTGTGAACAATGTGTAGGCATGAACATTTAATGCTCCAACTCTAAAATATGAACATTACAAAACTATACTTCATTCTATACTGTCAAGGTCAAAAGCATAAATCAAATCCAAATAAAAATTGTTCTGAAAATCCATATGCATCAAGAAACTGTAAAAATCCCTGGGGTAAAAAGAACTCTTTCAAGTCTGACTTTGTATTTCCTCTCTGTCTCTAGCTGTTCAGAAATATAACCAAGCAGTGCAGTGCCATCATGGGCTACTCACCTTCTCATTTCTATTTTTCAAATAGTTTATACTATGAAATCACAAAGGCCTTGATTGTCATTCTTAAAAGACAGAATCATTCTGCTACCACATCAAAAGCATTTGAATAGTTCCTCTGGTTCTCAGGAAGGTTAAAGCTAAAATGTTAAAACCGTTGGATTATTATTTTGAAATGAAATAGCAATCACATCAGGTACAGCTCAATTGGCACAAAATTGTTCATGCACAGAAAACTAAAGACAAGCTCTCAGACTGCACTCAGTACCTCTTAAATTTGACTTACGTTTATTTTCTATGTACAAATCTCCATCTGTCCTGGTTTTCCATTAAGAACAATAGGGGAGTCCTTTGGATGGAAATTTACCACCTGTTAATTCCCACAGGCTCTACCCAGAGCTAGTAATACACTTGATTAAGTGACTGTCTTAAATATCAGAGGTATTAAGTTCAACTTATGTGTGGGGACTCAATTTTCATAAGAAGTTCACTTTTAATTTTAGTGATTATATGCAATGGGGCAGAATTGCAGTAGCTAGCAGGTGTACATTTAGATTTTCTGATAAGAGAAGTATGAAAATTCTTCAACTTTAATATCAGTGTGATTTTTTGAAATTTGTACATCACCACATGTGTAGAAGATTGAACACTCCCTAGGCTAGGAAAGAGGATATCTTCTCTCTTGCTTATAGGGTAGGTCATGTCTTGAGCATCTTGTTTATTTTGTATATATACAGTATGATGTATTTTTTAGTTTATCTTCTAGCTGAATATGTGCCCAACTGTTGTCCCCAAAGGTTTAAGAAATTCTAACTATAGTCCTCTAGAGCAAGCTCTGAGGACAAGACATTGCAAGTCTCTTTCTGAAAATGTGGATTACATTATTTTATGGATATGCTAGAAAATGTATTGATTTTCTCCAATTATTCACCACTGAGCCAGGCTATATTGACCTCTTTAAAGAATTTACATAATTGGAGTATATTTGCTAATATTTCCAGGAATCTAGTGTTTTTCAAGGGGAAAACAAGCTCATTGGCTTAGGATGTTTTTACTAAGTAAAACTTAAAGAAAGACATCTCTGTTAAGGAGAGGGCAAAATATTGATTTTCAGCCCTTTTAGCTCACAATCCCTTCTGCAAACAAATAATCAATATCTGTATTTGTGGTAAAGTCAGATTTCCAAATAAGCTAAAAGTACTCTAATTTGAGCTTCCACTGTCCACACACTCCCTGCAGCAGCACCTACTGCTCTCCTTTCACTGGCAGGCCTCCTGCCAGAAAACAAAATTCCAAATGTCATAACAAAAGGGGGTACATTGTATGTCAAGAATAGTAAGAAACCGGCAAGCCGTAGTCACCCAAGAAATTGTTATCTATAAAATATAAGCAAAGTGATCTACATAAAGTCCAGTGATTACTACAATCACAAAAAAGTAGATCCATGAAAATGTGTTAAAAACATTAGAGACAGCACAAATAAGACATTACAGAATAAAGCACATAAACAGTGACCTTATAAGGAAATTCAATTCGAAATGCTAGTTAGATTTATTTTTTCCCTTCTCTTTTCTTGGGCTCCTGAACTCTGAAGTACTGAAACCTGTCAGAGAGATCCCCAATTTCCAGAGCAGGTTCTTCAGAGGTAATTTCACCTTCAGAGAGTATTTCTGCTCTTAATTAAAAATGTACATTTTATGAAATTTTTATAAATCATATGGTTACATAGGTACAATAGAATTGCCCACCCAAAA
>NW_004525060.1:113114-124189 GCF_000260255.1 Octodon degus
CAGGATGGATATAGCACCCATAACCACAAAAATCAATCACAAACTCCAGAAGCCATGCCATAACTGTAGAAGTTTTTTTTTTTTTTTGTGGGGGGGGGGAGGGGACTCCTAGAGACAAACCATAACAGGTACAGAAGAAAATTATTAATGAAATAAAATACTACTCCCACTCTCACAGAGAAGGTGAAGGAAAAACAAGCATGTAAAAGTGATACCTGACAAATAGACAAATAACTAACAGCTGACTATCAACAAAGTATAATTCTCTGGAGCAGGGTAATTCCTATGTCATTCTGGTGAGGTCCTTTTCCCCCTTTGTTGGCCCTTATGCAAGTACACAAAAGCACTTAAGAAAAAAGCACTTTAACGTGATCATCCCACACCTACCCAGCACTGCATTTCCTTCAGCCACTCCTTGTTAGAACTCAGGGGAGTGACTCTGAGGCAGGAATGTGAAGTTTCTAAGTAATACATCAAAACCAGGCTCATCTGTTCTTGTCATTATTTCTCTGTCACCAAGTTGAAATCCTATTTTCATGTTCATGAACTTCCATAGTTTTCCTGGACTGCAAAGACTGAGGAGGAGATAAAGAGCCCTAAGAAACCAAGAGGACGGCATGTGCAAAGGATTGTTGGAGATCAACAGGCAAACAAAAACTGCAATGAAAATTGAAGAAGGAAGAAATATGCTCCTTACTTCCAGCACAGAAATGTCTGTCTTCCCTGTCTGTGCAGAAGTCCATGGGGAACTGAGGAACATCTGTTGAGTATGACAATGTGTTCTGTCAGCTGTTGAGAAATGACTGTAATATGGAAACAGTATAGGGAATAGTACCTGCTATCTGGAAATAAAAAATACTATGAAATAACTCTTGTAAAACCCAGCCCCTTTGGGTATGACTTTGAGTGTAATTTGCATTCCAACCTTTCTATTAGTCAGTGTTTTCCAATAGTTTTTTTTAAACGGAACAAAAAAGAATTAACTGAAAAAAAAAATCATTTGACTATCTTTGGAACAAAGGTCTTTATAAATCTTTGAAATTATGCTGTTCTTCTTATATACTGTATTCTCTCAAGAACAGTGACACTGTCAGGAAATTGAGGATCTAATGAAATTCTCAAAGTAATAATTTTCTTTCTTTTTAACATATTGAACATTTTCAAGTAATTGTATTTCCATCAGGAAATCTGAAGTATAATAAAATAATAATTTATTTTCCACAACATTTTTATGTTAGCAGTTTTTAATACCAAACCTGTTTCTGACAAAATTAGTGATAGAGATAGTAAGAAAAGAGATAGTAAGAAAACCTGCTACTATTTGACAAAGTTAATTTTTTCACAACTACACCAGAAGTAGTGGCTGGAAAGCTTTTGAAGAAATTTAAAGGTTTTTTTTTTTTTTCTGTCTTGAGTAAAGATCAATTTTGGTGCCTATTGCCCTAATATTCTTTCATGTTCTTAGTGCTCTAATGCTGCTGCCCCCAGACTAGAAACACACTGATTCTGACCCATTATCACCATTATTCTATTTCTTCTGTCACCATCAGAAGAGTTTTGATCTTTGTAACTGATCTAAGAATCCAAACAACCCAACCAAACTCAAGTAATAGACTACTGTACTTGGATTTAGTATTCCAAGTTAAAGTAGTATTGGTGAGTAATGACCAATTATAATAATAAGGTATTTAATGTTATTATGCACTGGGTTATAAATCCCTTGGAGTAGATTTGTCTTGTATGTCTTACAAAAAATATGGAATTAGTTCGTTAATTTAATGTCAATTGATCTGTATGTATAAGTCCTTAAACTAAAATTTCTTCTGTTCTCCTTGCTATGGTTTGTGTCTAATTGCCCCCTCAAAGCCTCAGGGAGTCATGGGGCAACTTCTAGAGTTTGTGACTAACACATAATCCACTGGGATTATGGGTGCGAGTGCTTCTGGGATTATGGATGTGAGTTTTATACCTAGCCTGGGACAGATAGCCTGAATGCAATTTAAGGGAGATTTGTTCTCTGTAGCCATTGTTGCCACTACTCCTCCCTGTGTTCTGTTGCTCTTTGCTGCTGCCATGAACTGCTGCCCTCTGCAATGTGCCAGTCTGCCTTGGACCTTAGTGAGCATGGACTAAAACCTCCACTAACTGAGCTAAATAATTTTTTCCCTCTTTCATTTTGGGTGTCAGGTATTGGCCCCAGCAATGAGAGTAGAGTAACTGAGGCATTCCTTATTTATCTGAATGTACAATGAGAATTTCTAGGGCCACAAGGATATCTCATCGGCAACAAAATATTCGATTTATTCATGTTTCTTGTTTGGTTCCTAGATGGATTTGTGACCAGTCTCACTTCGGGAACTTACCTGTCTGTTCTATGACTCAGTTTTCCTCTTTGTTAGTTGTGAGTCATACTAGCATTCAGTTGTTTCATTTATTATTGTAATTGAGGTCATCTGAAAAGTGAATGCTTCCAATTATTATTGTTTTGAAATTTTATACTAACTCTTATTTTGTCTAACTTAATTATTCTTAATTTAATATGTATGCCTATATAATTTACTGGTATAAATTACTCTAATATAATCTTATTCTGATTTTTCTGCAAAATAAAAATGTCACAGCTTACATTGCAAGGACAGACACTGAAATCTCACAAGGAAAACAAGTGAAAGAAATTATTGCAGGCTTCAAATTTCATAAATAAAATAAATATTATCTGAAGTAGTACAAGATTGGAATAATGTTTCTTCTCTTGCCAGCATACTAACTTTTCTAGGAGACTTTGTATCATCCCAGAAAAATAAGTATCTGTTTTAGTTATTTTTCTATTTGTTTCTGGGACAAAATATCTGACACCCAAATCTAAGGAAGGAAAGTTTTACTTAGCTTACAGTTTGTGGAGGTTTTAGTCTATGCTGGTCTGGTTCCAAGGCAGAGTGGCACATGGCAGAGAGCATCAGGTCATGGCAGCAGAAAACAGTGAAGAGCAAAGGAAAGGGCAGCATCTTTGGCTCCTAGCCACCTTCTTTCTCCTCCTTATATTGTAAAACAAGCTACCCTGGGGCTGGGGTTATAGAACTCAAACAGTGCCCATGTCCCCCCTTGAACAGTATGAGGATATTTACAAACTAAAAATCCTGGATCTCTGCTGAGTCATGTAATTAAACTTTTAAACTTTTTAAATTGACACAATGCTGGTTTTTTCCCTCTTCGTAGCTTTTTTTAGACAGTCTATGTTTTTGGCTTTTCTAAACTTCTGGGGTTAAGAGCCAGGGAGATAGCTCAGTAGAATAAGTGCCTGCCTGGCAAGTGCAGGATCCTGAGTTCAATCCCTGGTATATAAATAAATAAATAAATAAACCTCTGGGGTTTTTACTGAATAAGCTTCTCATTCACAGCTTTATACATTGCCCTCTCAGGAGCATATAGCCTGACCTTTCAGGCCTTCTGAAATCTAGTTGGAAGCCTTCTTAACCTCAGAACTCTTGCATTATGAATGTGCATAAACCAATGCCATGTTGGTGATTCCAAGATCTGCTGCTAGCTGGAGCAGTAGTTAGGCTTTCTTTTCTTTTGGTTGCAGGGATTATGTGCCTGGATTGCTGAGTACTCTGAACATGATTCAGAGGAAAAAATGTTTATGTCATTACCATTTTGGAACCTGGCATGGCCACTGCTTCTATTCTGGAATATAAGGCTCTGTAGCTTTCTCCTCAAAACAGAGTCCCTCACCTTTGTAATTTTAAGGCTGCAAAGGGCAAGAACATGCCACCCCCCATGATGCCCTCAGGACACCTTTTTTACTCTTCTCTTCTTGCTCAGTTGAGATTTCAGCTTTACCTTTGCAGTCTATAGCCTTTCTGGCTTTTCTTTTGTGTGGGAGCAAACTCACAACATTATAAATCATCTTTCTTGGCTCTTTGCTCTTGACTCTCAACATATATCTGACTAAAAGCCCCCAACAATAGCCATGTCACCGCCTCAACATTTGACTGTCCTGCGATTTTTTTTTGTAAGGTTAACTAGTCTACTATGTTTAATCTCAGTCTCAGTCAAAGTCTGTGGACAGAAGCAAAATGCAGACAAACTTTCTGCCAAGCCATAACACAAATCATCTGCAGTCTAACAACCAATGTACTTCTTTTTCCCAGTGGAAACTTCCCTAGCCTTGTCTTTATGATTTTTTGAGCTCTGACCAGAATCTCCTATACAGAAGAGCCAAAGGCATTCCAACTGTTTGCTAGCAGGTGACATCTCCAACCCTTTATTATCCCTTCCCATAAGCCATTTTTAAAAGTTTGTAATCCACATGGTTAGGTAGTCACAGCAACAACCCCATTCCTGGTACCAAATTTTGTCTTAGTTATTTTTTTACTTGTTGCTGGAAAAAAATACTCAACACCCAAATTTAAGGAAAGAATGTTTATTTAGCTTACAGCCTGTGGATGTTTTAGTCTATATTCAGCTGGCTCCCAGGCAGAGTGGCACATGGCAGAGAGCAACAGTTCATGGCAACAGAAAAAAAGGGAAGGGCAGCAGCTGCAGCTTCCATCAAGCCTCTCTCCTCCTTATATTATAAAACATTCCACACTGGGACTGGAGGAGTAGAGCTCACACAATGTCTATGCTCTCCTCTGTCACAGGATGAGGATGTTAGTATGTTTTTAATATCTATTAAGTAAAAGGAATCATAGACATTTGAACAAATTTCCTAAGACCACACAATTAGTTAAGTCTGGAGCCAATATAAAAACTATACCAAACTTTTCTAACTCATTCCTAGCTATCATTCTTATAAGTTACCTTTATCGAAGGTGTAGCTTCAGTACCACCATTTGGAAAGCGTCCGGCTATACATTAATTATAAAATCATCCACTTGTTCCTGTTGCCTCCAAAGAAAATTGGAGGATTAGAATTTCAGGGAAATAAAGTTGTTTACTCAATCCCCTTATTCATTGTTTCATTCTCCAAGGTTTTAGTTACCTGTGTTTCACTAGTCCAAAAATATTAAATGGAAAATTATAGAAATGATCGAGTCTCAAGTTCTAAATTGTGCATCATTCTTAGTAATGTGATGCAATCTTATGATTTTCCATTTTGTCCTCTTGCCCAGAAAATGAATCACCCTTGCCCAGTGTATCCACAAAGTATACTGTACCTTTCCCTCAATAACTTTGTAGTCCTCTCAGTTATCAAGCACATTATAACAAGGACACAGACTTGTGTTTGAATAACAATTACTTTTCTATGCCATGCCCCCAAAACATGAGGTATTGCTGCTAATAATTCATATGTGGAAAGGAAGCTGTAAAGTTCTTCTTATAAATGAAAAGGTGAAAGATTTTCAGTTCACAAGGAAAGGGGAAAATATTATATCCTGTTGTTGATAAAATCTATGATAAAGTACTGCTAATCTTTTACTATGCCTAAATCATAAATTAAAATTTATCATAAGCATCCTATACAGGAAAATGATGGTGTGTATAACACTCAGTAATACCCATGATATCAGCCACTCACTGGGTTTCTTACAACCTGTCCCCCATGGATAGTGGGAGACTATGCTACAGGCAATTCTCCTGGTAAAAACTGCACTGAAATTCTGAAAACACTGGATTGTTATCCAATTTCTTTGGAAAACAAGCAGTAGAAAAATACAATTGGACACACAGTAACTGCATTATTTACTTTTCTCATTGCTGAGACAAAATACCTGTCACCCAAAGTTAAGGGAGGAAGCTCAGTCTGTAGTTTCCATACCTGTCTGGTTCCAAGGCAAGAACCAGAGGAGAACAGTTCATGGCAGGCAGATTGTAGCAAAGTAACAAGGGAGAGACAAGCCTCTTTCTGTCCCTTTTATCTCGTCTAGATTACTGGAATGAGGCTGATGTCAAACCAATCAGTGTATTGATTTAGTAATCACAGATTTAATCCCAGCATCATACACTCTAGATTCAACCACCTCTGAAAAAGCCCTGTAACCACATTGTAGCTTTGGGAAGACATCTGATCGACATAAACCAAAACAGTAACATAAGTATTTTGTCATACTTTCATTTTAAGATTTCCTCTGATGAGAGAAAACACTAAACTCAGAGACAGCCACCACCTAAGCAGTACTAATAGATAATGAAATGCTCCTATTTCAACTCTTTAAAATAGAAATGGAAATGTCAGTATTACACCAACTCAGGTTAGGGGGCAAATGATTTTAGACATGCAAATACAAAGTCATTATGTCACTAGAAGGATTTTCACTCTCATATCGCTGCTCTGTTAGTCCAAGGCAGGTACATCAGCTCATTTTATGTCATGTTAAAACTGAAAGCTTGAACTTAGCCAAAGAAGGCTCAAAATTGTAGTTTCCATAGAAATAGTAATTTATGTCCCTTCACATACACATGGCATTTCAGGTGAGCACAGAATTCTCAGTAGCTTTGGACTGATTCTTGATGTGATATAACAGTTATTATGAAGAGAGAATAGCAAGGTGTGAAACCTGGGGAGCCTTCAAGAGTCTGAATATTTTTTTCTATTGTCATTTTTACTTCAAAGTAAACTTTCATTTCTAATAACAGCACTTTGAAATAAAGAAAAATGAAATGTTTCATCCAGCCCCTACTGTAGGAGGCAGAATGTGCATGTTTTGTATAGAAGCCCCTGCATACTCAGCTATCACAATCTGTGTTCATGACAAAAATACTTTTTGTATCACGTGCCCAGAAAAGATTAAAGACTGTCTTTAACATCAATCTGCAGAACCACGGTACTTTAATAAATTTATTACTTAGGTGTGTAGTGAGTCCAATAAATTAAGAGATAATTGCCAGTAAGGAGATAATTTATCTTATTCACAGTTCCCAGAGACAGAGTATGTATTATTGTGCTATTAGGACTAAGAGGAGAAATTGACACAGTTGATCTAGGTCACAGGCCAGAGGGAGGTGGACCACCCTACACCTTCATTGCAGTTTCTGTGGAAAGGAAAAGTGTGGTGGGGTAAGGAGGGGAGGAGAGGGTTGGCTAGTTTGAATAGTCTCAGTGGACTCAGAGGCCAAGTTGCTGTTCTCAGGAGCTCAGTTCCTGGGCTTGAAGTGAATTGCAAGGTAGACAGTAGCCCACAGTGTGGGTATCCACTAAGAGAGGTAGTCAGGATGTGGACTTAACAAACTAATTGTGAAAAGAAACTGACTGTCCTCCGGCCAGATCAAAGTGAAGTTAAAAGTGTCTATGGAAAACTCCTTTTCCAGGCATGGTAGCGCTCTAGGAGGCAGAGGCAGAAAAATGGCAAGCAAGAGCCCAGCCTGGGCAATTGAGTGACCTGGTAACATGTCTCAAGAAAATTTCAAAGTTTGTAGACAGTCAGGGACATAACTCAGGGTGAAGAACCTGGTTCAGGGCCCATTACTAGGGTGGAGTAGATCATACAGAACACTTAGTTCAATGAAATAAGAGACAAGCACTCTAGTTCATGATAGTCCTTAAGGAGAGCAGATGTTCTTTTTTTAAATGGGGAAAAGGAAATTTTAGAAAACAGTCTATAGACACTTTCTTTACAAAACCAGCTCATCAAATCACAAAATGTCACAAATAATATTATATCTTCTCTAAAAAATACATATTTTATGTAATGTCAGTCTCATTGATTTTACTTTAGTTTTTTATAAGCTTTAACTTGATATGTGTGGTAAACACACTAGCTATGATGAACATATGCAGTGAATGTTTAATTTTAAAATTTTTATGGAAAAATACATATTGCCATTAACTCCCCCTGCTGCAAACACACTCATTGCATCATTATTGACATATTTTTCATTTATATTGACATAATTTTTATTATATTAGTACTTTGTGATGCATAATAAAGGCATGCATCAGCATCAGTACCCCATGCATCCTTTCTTATTCTTTTTTACCAAACCTTTCCCTCACCTTCCTCCAGATCCTTTTTCCATCTATAATAGGTCTACTCCCCTGCTTCCTATTATTGCGCCCAAATTTTGCTGTTCAAATTAATTATACGATTTCTCATATAAGAGAAGGAGATTATCATCATCATCATCATCATCATCATCATCATCATCATTATTATTTATTTAGTGCAGGGTCTACAGGGTATCATTACACAGATTGGATTTGTAGTGATTCTCTTGTTTTCAGTTTCCCAAGTGCTGGGCTTACAGGAGTGCGCTGCCACCTCCAGTCTCAGTCATGCCTCAGCACACCCTGGGGACAGGACCAGCATGGCAGGCCAGGGATTGCACCTCCACGACCCCTGCATCTGCCTAAACAGGAGCTTTAATCCCCTAAGCTATCTGGCTGACCCAAGCCATGAGATAATTAATATTGCCGTATCTGGTTTATTTCACCTAGTATTGTTGAAGTGAATCTATTTTCCTGCAAATGTTTCAAGTTAATCTCTCTTTATGGGTTAGTTGCACTCCACTGTGTACACATCACCATATTTTCTTTATCTGATGAACATATAGGTCAATTTCTCCAGCTAGCTACTGAGACATGCTTCTATAAACACACACACACATGCATACACATGATGCCTTTAAATCTTTTGAGATGACACCCTGTGAGGTTATAGCTGGGTGGAATGCAGTTACTATTTTTAGTCAGTTGAGAACTCCTCACACTGATTGCCATGGTGGTTGCATTGTTTACATTCCCACCAGCGATGCAGAAATTTCCTTTCTCCTAGCAGTCTCACCAGTACTTTTTATCATTTGATTTCCTGATGACAGCCATGCTCTTTGATGTAAGATGGTATCCCAATGGCCAGAGACACTGAGCATTTTTTAAACTTTTCTTTTTGGCTGTTTGTATTTTTTTCATCTGAGAAGTGTCTATGTATTCCAGTAACCTCTTTTTCAGTCGTGTCTTCTATTTGGTAGGTCTAATATTTTGAATTGTGTGTGTTCTAAATGTTAGTTCTCTGTCAAGGTAGCAACTGAAAAATATTTTCCCATTCTATAGGTTGTCTCTTCACTCTTTTGGTTGTTTTGTTGCTGTGCATAACCTTTTTAGCTTGGTATAACTTCACTTGTTGATTGATCGATTTCTTTTGCAATTGGAGTGCTGTTCTAGAAGTTCCTGTCTTCCAAAGTTTCACCTATTTTATCTTCCAGTTCATTGTGCATTTTAGTATCTAAGTTTGATGGATTTTGATTTTATATTAGTACATGAAAAAATATCTGGATCTAGACTCAGTCATCAGCACAAGAATAATATTCCCAGTAATATTTGTTACAGAGGTTACCTTTTTTTTTTTTTGATGTATGTTTTTGTGCCCTTTATCCAAGACAGCTGAATGTGCTAGAGTTGATTCCATATCCTCTACTCTGTCCCACTGATGTACATATCTGTTTTAGTGCCAGTATCTGTTCTGTATCTATCACCATAGCTTTGTCATTTAATTCAAAATTGGCTTTGGGGATGCCTCTTTCTGTGCTCACCTTGCCAGGAACTGCTTTTGCTACTCAGAGTCTCTTCTGGTTCTCATGTATTTTAGTGTTACTTTTTCTAGTTCTGTGGAGAATGCTGTTGGTATTTTCATTGGAATAGTATCAAATCTATATAACAGTTGGGCATGTTATAATTTTAATAATAATGGTTCTGCCTATACAGAAATAGGAAATATCTTTTCATGTTCTAATGTCCTTTCTGATTTCATTTTTCAGAGACCTACAGTTTTCATAGAAAGTAATTCCTTAGTTACATCAATTGCTAGGTATTTAATTTTTTGAAACTATTGTGAATGGCGTTGCTTTCTTGATTTTCCCCTCACACAGCGTTCATGCTTGGTATACACAAATGCTATAATTGTGTGTGTAGATGTGTATCCTGCTACTGTGATAAATTTGTTTGCTCTAAGGGTCTTTTTACTGCAATATTTTTCTTTTTTTCTATTGTGGGAAGGGGGGCACTTGCAAAAAAGACTGTGTCATGTTGGAATAATATTTTGACTTCTTCCTTTCTTAAGTGTATCTCCTTGATTTCGGTCTTTTGCCTGCTTGCTCTGGTTAATAATCTCAATACTATATTGAACAGAAAGATGACAGTGGACATATTTGTCTCATTTCAGATTTTAGAGAAAAAGACTTGTTTTTCCCCATTAAATATGATGTTGCAATAGGTTTGCCATAAATAGTTTGGTTTTTTATCAGCTTTTCCAAAGTCATCTGTGCCCACAGTCTTCAAGGCTTTTATCATGAAGGGATATTGTGCTTTGTCTAATATTTTTCTGCTTCTATTGAGATTGTCATATAATTTTTGTCCTTGACTCTGTTTATGTGGTGTATTAATTTATTGATTTATTTATGTCTAGCCATCTTTGCATCTCTGGGATAATGTATGCATAATCATTTCAAGGATTTGTTATACTCTTCCATATCTTGAAGATTTTTGCATCTATGTTTATTAAAGAGATGAATCTGTGGTTTTCAAGGTAATACTAGCTTTTAAGAATGAGTTTGGCAGTACTCTTTCCCTTTCAGTTTCATTGAAATGTTTGAATAGTGTTGAGAGTGTATGTTCCCTGAAGTTGTTGAAGAATTTAATGGTGGATTCATCAGTTTGGGGGTTTCTTAAATATTTTTATTATTAACTTAATATCATGGTATGTTACTAGATTTTTCAGGAATGTATATATTCTTTGTTAATATTTGGTAATTCATATATGTCTATAAACATGTACATTTCTGTTAGATATTCCAATGGACTGGAGTACAGGGGTTGTTTGGCCTTTTCTTCGTTTTTTTCTTTCTTTTTTTTTTGCATTGATTTAAGTTTTTCCTTTCCTTCTTGTGATAAATTTGTCTGAAGATTTGTGGGTTTTGTTATCTTTTTGAAGAACAAGCTTGTTGAGTCACTGAGTTTTTAATAATGTGCTTTTAGTCTCAATTTTGCTACCCTGATCTTTAAATTCCTTCCTTGTACTCTCTTTGCACTAGGATTATTCTTGTTTTTCTGAGACCTTGAGGTGCATCATTATGTTATCGATGGGGCTTGTTCTATTTCTCTGCTGTGTACATTCACAGCTATAAATTTCCATTTTAGGACA
>NW_004525060.1:125774-127926 GCF_000260255.1 Octodon degus
GTATGCAATGTGTTAATTATTGAAACTGTCCTACCAATTTGGTTTGAAACTGTCTCATTGCTATTTGTTTCTCAATAAAATTATGGGGAAAAATTTTGTTTTGCAAAGTGGAGTGTGCCAGTGTTTGGTGTGTGTATATTTGCAATTGTTCTCTCTTCCTATTGAAATGTTCCCTTTACCAATATGTAGTAACCTTCTTTGTCTCTTCTAATGAGTTTGGGCTTAAAGATTGCTTTTTCTGGAAAATAGACAACCACTCCTGTTGACTTCCAGACTCCCATTACATAAAATACAGTTTTCTATCCTTTGAGGTTTAGTCCATGAATTTCTTTAAAGATTAAGTGTGGCCAGAGACATAGCTATGAGGCACTGTGATGCCTGGCAAGTGTGATTGAGTTCCATTCCCACTACCAAAAACAAAGAAAGAGAAAGAAAGAAGAAAGAAAGAAAGAAAGAAAGAAAGAAAGAAAGAAAGAAAGAAAGAAAGAAAGATTATGCATGTATCTTTTCTGAACTTGGGTTTTGTTTTTTGATTCAGTCTGCCAATTTGTGTTTCTTGAATGGAGTTTAGACCATTTTCATTAAAAGATATTTTTGAAAGATATTTATTCATTCCATCATTTTATTATTTTTCTGTTTTGAGTCCCCCATCCTTCTGACTTTTATCAGGTCTCACATACGGACTGCGCACTCATCTTCCAAGTGCCTGAGGTTGCTTTCACAGACTCTGCTCACCACCTGTCAGTTGCTCACCACCTGTCAGTTGCACTGGTCACCTGATTACCTTATTTACTGCATTCCTTTCCCCAGTGGGCAGAGTAGGAGAGCTGTGAGCCTATTCCAGTGGCCAGCCTTTGACAAAGTGCAGTCTCCCTCTCTTTAGAGCACTAAATACACTCCCAAGATGACAATGCTGGAACTGCAGTGCCTGGGCTGCACCATCCAGGGGCAAGGAGAGGGTGATAAAGCTTTTCTTTCTAAATGCTCTTGATTCCATATTTGGATATTTGTGTGCTTGTCCTTCCATTTGTTTCCCATCTCTGGCTTTCTTTGACAACTCCGTTTATGTGTACCTGTGTTTTCCAGACTCCATCTTTGGAATCTGTCTCACTTAGTGGTGCTACTAGGTGGCCACAATGGAAAGCTCCCTTGCCACTTTCTGAAAATATTCTTCCTTAAGTGTCTGTACAAATTGTGGTAAAAAATTCAATGGGTGCTGCTGTTGAACGTCATCCAAAGAAAATATAGGCTTTCAAAAATCCTGTATCCTGATCAAGTCTGTTCAAAAGATCTGGTACTACACAGCTTCTTGATATTCCCAAAAGTCAAAATAAGTGTGAGAAGTAAATACTTTGAATCAATAATCAATTCAGGACATAAAGGCAACTGCAACTGCACAACCAAACACACTTGTGAAAAAGAACTTCCAGAACTGTTTCAGAAAGTGGCAAGAAAGGCTAGGGATTTGGCCCAGCAGTAAAATGCTTGCCTAGGAAGCAGGAAGCCCTGGATTTGGTCCTCCACACCAAAAAAAAAAAAAAAAAGTGGCAAGAATGATGGGATAAGTGAGCTTGATGCAAGAGAAATTACTTTGAGAGATTCATGTATTTACTATAATAATTTTTAGTATACAAATATATCACAATTTTCAATTACTGTTCATATTTAATAAAAAACCTATGAAATTACTGCCTTAATAATATTAAAAAGCAATATCCTGACCAGAATGATGCATTAAAATAATAAGTACTGAATTTGTGTTACCTTCTAAGGGTTAAATACTATGCTGGATGATGCCAAACACTGATTCTAGCCTGTTATTATTTACACGTTAAAGATGGACAAACTGGAACTCACAGATGCTAATTGCACACTCTTTCCTCATCAGTCATCCTGAGTCAGAATGAGTACCCAAAACCGGGGCATCTGTGACTGCAAAGCTTATGTCAAATTATTATTACTATTATTATTATTTATGCATTTAGTACAGGGTCTACAGGGTCTCATTATGCACACCAGACTCATAGTGGTCTTCCTCTTTTCAGCCTCCCAAGCACAGGCATTACAGGCACAAGCCACCGTGCCCAGACTCAGTCATAGTCTCAGTGTGCCCCGGGGGCAGGAATGGCAAGGCAGGCTGGGGATGGTTCGA
>NW_004525060.1:129391-130660 GCF_000260255.1 Octodon degus
TAAATGACTGTTAACATGACTAAGAAGGGCCAGCCAAATAGTTCAGTGGATTAAAGCACCCACAAGCAGGTACAGCGGCAGGGGGTTCAATTCTCAGCCCTGCTGTGCTGGTCCCACCCTCAGGGTGCAATGAGATGGCAATTGAGACTGGGCGTTAGGCTTGGGAGATGGCTCAGTTGAAAGCACTTGCCTGGTAAGTGCAAGGTCGTGAGTTCAATCCCTGGTACCAAAAAAGGGGGGGGGCATGGTGGCAAGCAACTGTAATACCAGCTTTTAAGAGGCTATAAACAGGCAGATCACTACAAGTCCAATCTAGTAGTGAGACCCTGAACACCCTGTAGACCCTTCCCTAAAGTACAAAAAAAAAAAAATGACTAAGAAATACTGGAAATAGAATGTTATAAATATAAGCGCATATAAACCTTAACTCTAAGTTAATTTCCTCATAAATATATACTTGCCTAGAAGTAAGAAATAAGTTATAACAATAGTGATTTTATCAATGTAGAGCCAATGTGCTAATGCTTAAAGATAATGAATATGAATTAATATTTTACAAGATAAATGATTGATGACTCTAATGGGTATAGGAAGACTTCTGAAAAAATACTAACTGAAAACAGATAGTTGGAAAGATATTTCAATTTAAACAAACATTGTTCTCTAGAAGTATCATAGTTTAAAATTGGGATCAAGGGCAGGAGAGATAGTTCAGCAATCTAGGCACCTGCCTGGAAAGCATATGAACTGGGTTCGATCCCCACTACCACATGTTATACCAGTCCCATGCCACACCAAAACTGGGTGTGGTGGAATACACTTGTAATCCCAGTGCTGTGGGGGGCTAAAACACTGAGTCCAAGCTGCATTGTGAGACCCAGTACAAAAACATAAAGAAGAAGAAGAAGAAGAAGAAGAAGAAGAAGAAGAAGAAGAAGAAGAAGAAGAAGAAGAAGAAGAAGAAGAAGAAGAAATAAAAGGTCAATTGTCTAGTTGCTAAATATTTTAATTTATTTGGAAATTATAACCTCTCACTGTGTCTATTTGCCAGACTAGTAAAAAATAAATTAGACATTTTTAAGTTTAATATGGTAATAGAAAGCAAGTGAATTATTTACAGCTTACTATAAATTTCAATAGGAGTTAGTCTTTTAGGGAAGATGCAGTATTAGACTCATGGATGAAATATTATCTGACATTTATTTAGAAATATTCCTGGATATTATGAAATCACAACATTGAAAACCAGAGTGTTACTTAAGAAAAAAA
>NW_004525060.1:131985-136471 GCF_000260255.1 Octodon degus
TATATATATATATATATATATGTCAACCAATAACAAATGCTTGGATTGGCTGTGAGGAAAAAGGAATGCTTCTCCACTGTCAGTGGGAATGTAGACTGATACAACCTCTGGAAAATCAGTGTAGAGATTCCTCAAAAAACTAGGATTGCAGATCCCATTTGACTCAGCTATTTCCTTTCTGGGTATTTTTCTGGAAGAATTGAAAACATCGTATCATAGCAATATATATACACCCATGTTTGTAGCAACACAATTTCTGATAGATAGGTCTTGGAAACAACCCGCATGCCCATCAACCAAGAAATGGAACAAAGTTCCATTCTTGGGATTATGTGATATTCTTATACAATGGGGCATGACACTGCAACAAAGAAAGATAAATTTGAGTCTTTTATAGGTAACCTGAAACCATACATATAAGTGAAATTAACTAGACACACGTGTAAACATCATATTGTCTCCCTAGTGTGAGAAACTTAAAGAGTAAATATGATCCAAAAAGCATAGTAGATACTGTAAAATGGTAAGAAACTTCAAGAGGAAAGAGAAACTGGGATGGGGGAATGGAGAAGAGAAGGAAAGGATAGCCAATAAGAATAAGAATAATAACAATATAATATATTTGGGAGGCCAATTAAAATATAACAAATGCAATCACTATAAATATATAAAAATAGTTGAGATAGTTATACTACCAATTATTCTTACTTTAGAAATAAAAGGTTAGTACTAATATCATTCAGACATATAAATGTTGTTATCTTGTACTCTGAGTAAACAATGTAAAGACAACAATATGTAATATATGAACCACTGTTACCCTCTTATTATCTTGTTTTGAATTTTTGTTTTATATTTTCCCTTTAAAATAAAAAATTCTGTCATAAGCTACTCACCTTGAAGCTATTTCTACTTGAATTTGTAAACAGAAGCACTTTTTATCATCTAAAAGAACTTCCCCAGTAAATAACAGGTGTCTGAAATCATCACACAAAGGCCCTCTTGATAACACCACTAGACCTCATGGTAACAATGACATGCTCATTCATTCATTCATTCATTCATTCATTCATTCACCAAAACTCTATTAAGCTCCTACTGTGTACTAGAGATTGTGTGAAACATTGAAGGTGCAATGATAATCAAATCACCACTTCTCCTGCTACGAGGGTGACTTCCTACTTAGGCAGATGACTTAGCCTCTAATGTAAGAAACCTAGCAGAGAGTATCTTGAAGGGTTTCAAATAAAGAAGTGATTTGATTTGCCCATAAAAGGAGCATTCTTGTTACAAACCACAATTAGATTGTGAGAACTGAGAGGGTATCAGGACAGAGTTAGGGAAGACAATTATGAGGCAGTTTCATTATATAATGGCAATTTCAGAAAGTGCAGTAAAGCTTTGGTGTGGCGAAAATGGTAAAATTCAGAATTTATTATGAAGTAGATCCATCAGTATTTGGTAATATGCTGTTAAGTTGAAGAAAACAAGAAATGTTAGAGACAAAGCGTTGTTAATGGGAGATGTAATGTTCAAAGACTCCTGGAAGTTATCCACCAAATCAGAAGAAATCCAGGATGCTGAGTCATAAAATACTAAGGAGAAGGAGTTCTAAGGGTGGTTATCAAAGTGTTGTTAGGCACATAAAGAGAAAAGACAGGCATGCTACTTCTGAGAAAATCTATCAGGAAATGCAATAAGATGGTGAGGTGCTACTATATGTAGTCAAAATTTGCAGCGACATAACCGTGCTTTATCTAGTTTCTAAATTTTTGAACTTGGAGTTCAAACATAATGTTTTACATAATTATAATCCTCACTTCCCAAAATAGACCCCCATGTTGACTGTAAGGCAAAATGCATATGCTTTGAATGCATGATAATGTTAGCTTCATTTCAATCCTGGATCTTCTTCAGTTGAAAAGTTCTATTCCTTTTATCTCTTTTATCTAGTTCTTTATAAATGTCACCTTGAACATCAGAAAGATTAACATATAAATGAAAAACTTCATAGTAAAATATTTTTAAAGATGAATACATTGTAAACGAGCCCCCACCCAGAAATAAGGCTAATCCCCAAAATCATCTTTCTACCTACCTACCTCTCATAGAATGCCAAAGGAATAAGTTAAGACAGAATGGAGGGCTCTTGAGACATGTACCTGTGCTGGTGATAGAAAGTGATATCAGAAAAGTGACCAATTTGGAAAAAATAGTTTCCTAGTTTTCTCTTAGCACTCTACTGACTGCTTTGGGTCACACTTGCTCAATATAGTGAATATAGTGCTTTTGCTAAAGCCTATCCTAATTTCATGTAAGCATAGAATTAGTCAGGAAGTACTAGGGGTGTACACACCCTCACTTTTTTCCTAAAACTTGAAAAAAATCCAGATTTCCATGAACCTGTAAACCTGGTCCCTTGAACAAGAGCCAGAAGTTGTTGCTTTCTCAATGCTGTCCATGTAGAGAAAGATTAAGATGGAGGATGCAGTGGTCTTTTGAAGAAATCTATAAAGTATCTGAATTTTAAAGTGATTGTTTAGCTTTTAGGAATAAATTTTAAGTCCCCCTGGTGGAGAGGGGAAAAATCTCCTAAATGCTCTGGTCAGTAACTTCCCTCTCTAAAGATACAAAACATATTCATATCTCTATAGCAAAAAACTGGTGGAAAAATTAGCATACAAAACAAAAGATCTGGTGTGTGTGTGTCTGTCTGTCGGTCGGTCTGTCTGTCTGTCTGTCTGTCTGTCTGTCTGTCTGTCTGTCTGTCTTCTGACCCCTAGAGAGATGCTAATAAATTCACTTGTGAAGAATATTATGTTCTACTCTACTTCTAAAAATCTCCTTCTGTGCAGTTTGCCCCAAGGAAAATGTGTCAAACTGTATAAAAATTTGAAATATTGTCATTCTTACTTGCTACCTCATTTCAATTTTTAAGAAAACTTCATCCATCCTTAAAAGACAAGAAAGATGTTTTATGGTGGCTCTGTTGTTGGAAATATCACCAAGGTAAATGAGCACCCTCAGTACTTCATGTGATGGAAAAACTCCCCACAAAAATTTCACTATCTAGCTTTATACTGCTATATACTGATACTAGTATTTTAATGGCTAAAAATATAAAAATGATAAAGTTTAATAGATAAATGGTAATATAACACTAGTTAGCTACAGAAAATGATTAGAAATGATTAGCTACAGAGAAGGCTGCTCACCTTGCTTTCTAACTTTAACTATATGACTTTTTACAGGTGTTAGTCATTTCCTAAACAGAATATAGTATGGCTAACTCATGAAGAACATTTCCTAGATGTCCCAATTAGAATACAATTTAAGAAGATAAGATTAGAAGGCTGACCATTCTGCTAAAGAAATTACAAAAGAACCTCATGTAGACAAAAACTTCTTCACTACAGCCAAAGGGTAAACATCTAGAAATACAGCAAGGACTAAATTTTTTATCATGATTAATGAGGTGTCCAAGTCCCTACATAACATCAAAATTGGCTGTAACATATTGCAAGCTTTATATGATGACAACTGAAAATTATCAAACTAATCATATATTTTTTCCTGTAGTATTATTGTTAACTTAATGAATCATGAACTCAGTGCTCATAAGCATTAGTGTTGGCTTTTAGTGTAATCCTGCATCTAATAATGACATTTTAGTTAGTGATGACCCACATAGATGATAGTGGCCACCTAAGATCATAATGGCTCTGAGAACTTTCTATCACTCAGTGACATCATAGTGTAATATATTTCTCACATCTGCTAATGCTGGTATGAACAAACATATTTTGTTTCAAATTGTATAAAACTATAGCATGTACAGTTGCATATAATATACAATACATTATGACAATGATAAATGACTATGTTAATTTTAGTGTATTTACTATATCATATTTTTAGCATTATTTTGAGTGCACTCTTACAAGCAAATCTGTAGAAGAGCTGCATGCCATGTTATACCAGCAGTAGCATCATGCATCTTAGGACTACTGTCTCTCAACTGCATTATTTTCTCTCGTGCTTAATTTAGTCTTATATATGTTGATCCATAATGGCTTCTAAGCATACAAAACCCATTTATAATACTCCAAAGCAGAGGAATTGACCTGAACAGTTACATTAAAATTACAAAAGTTAAAAGTGATAAAGGACTATGAAAGCAGAGAATCAGTAGAGCGATTGCTCACCAGTCAGGCAGGTTCTTTGTCACCATAGCCAAAAGCCAAAAAACAAGGGCACAGAGATGGATGCTATTAAAGGATCTGCTCCACTGATGGCTAAGGACCAACACAAATTCTAGAAAGGGCCCCTTTCAAGTATGGAAGAACCTTTAATGATCAGACACAAACAGTAACCCTCTCAGCTACTATGGTGATTTCAGTCAAAGAAAAAGTTTGGGATCAAAACAGAGTATTTGAGGATTAATGGCAATATGTCTTTTACTGTAATAGATTTCTTTTTTTAATTT